>NC_053164.1:12136666-12436666 GCF_016835505.1 Polypterus senegalus | reverse complement strand
CACTGAGCGCAAAGCAGTTAATGACAAACACACACAATTCAGTCCACAAACAGTGCTGCCTATAAAAACCACAAACAGGACTGGTGGCAAGACACAGCTTTGATGAAGTTTGAGAACCACAGTGAACGAGTTCAACTTAACCCCAAGTATTCGGACTCAGCTCTCACTGCATTCATATAAGTCGGGCTCCGTTATCTCACATTCCTGAAGCACCTCACACAAGACAATCTAAGGGCCACAGTCATATTCTATTTTCCAAATCCATAGAACACACGTAGACTGGGTTATCATATTCCCACATACCCTCCAGCAACTGCACCAAGGAGAAGAACTGGTCTACTGTTCCACAGCCATGATGGAATCCACATTGTTCCTCCTGTATCTTTGGCTCAGCCATTGAACGGAGTCTCCCTTCCAATACCCATGCATATGCCTTACTTGGGAGGCTGAGGACTTTGGTTCCTTTGTAGTTCAAACACTTTATCCACCTTCCATGAAACACTGAATAGACACATTAACCACACTATGACCAGCACTTTCAAACACTTTCAACATATCTGGTGAGATTTCATCCACCTTGGCAGTCTTACTACCACAAAATCCTCGGACCACCACAGTGACTTTGGTAACTCAATTGATTGGGACACTGGATGCATTCATTGCTGGCTCCTGGTAGGAGTGCATGTTTACCGGATTAAGGAGTTTTTCAATATGTTTCTTCCACCACTGGGTAATTTTACCAGAAGAGGTAAGTGCCTCTCCATCCCTGCTTTACACAATCTCCTTCTCCTTCTGAGGTATCAGACATTTTGCCAGAACAACATCAAGAGCATTTCTGCATGGCCTCTCCAAACTGCTCCCATGCTCAAGCTTTTGCTTCCATAACCACATTTGCTATAGTCCTGTCATTCTGTTGGAACCTTCCATCACCACTTGTGTCCACCATTTTGTCTTGGGGTTGCCATCTTGAGATGCCCTGATTGCTTTCACAACTGAGGTCTTGAACAGGGTCCATTCAAACTCAATGTCCCCAACTCCACACTGCACATGAAAGAAGTTCTTTAGGAGGTAGGAGTTCAACCAGTCATGAATAGAACTCTCAGCAGGATCTTCCCTGGAAAAACTGACTGCTTGTTTAGGCTTCCCTGGTCTACACCTCTCTCTTCTAATCCAACTCTCTACCAATTGGTGATTAGTTGACAACTCTGCCCCTCTCTTCACCCAAGTGTCCAAGACAATGGAGTCTACTATTGATCGCCAGCTAAAGTTCTTCTGGTACAGGGGTACAATTCTAAGTCTCCTTGTGTTTAATCATGGTGTTAACGTAAGAAATGGGTTACACACGTTTACGAGTGTGAGCACATTTTATACACGAGGTCCCTGGTCTCAAAGTTTCATCATCATTATCATCACTTGGTGGCAAGAAATTCTGCAGAAACACTTAACTGTACCTCGCCCACTTCCCCGTTACCCAGGACAATGTGGCAATGAGATGATCTGTCAGATTACTTATCATGAAATCAAGCCTTCAGCCCATTCAGGGTTATTTCCATTGCTTAAAACTTCAATGAACCTCTGTCAGATGTCATGGATGCTATATTATACTCAAATAGTGCCCATCTCTTGTTCCTGTACCAGAGCTTAGACACAGAGGATGGTGGGATTTCCACTCCTTCATTCTCTACATCTTAACAGGCTTCTACTGAAGACAAAAAACAACCCCATTAACAGCATTTCTTCTTCTTCTTCAACTTTTCCCACATCTATGAGGGGTTGATGTGCTTCACCAGCCTTCTCCATACAACTCAGTCCTGCACCTCCTCTCCAGTCAAACCAATTTCTTTTCGATCTTCTTTTACTTTATACATCCATGACTGCTTTGGCCTTCCAAACTTTCTCTTCCCCTGAACTTCCATTCCTGTTCTTCTTTTGCCTACATCTTCCTTGTCTCTCCTCATCACAGATAATATTTACCCTCAAGTTCTTAAGGAGACTAGTGAGTACAGATATAAATCCATCCATCCATCCATTTTCCAACCCGCTGAATCCGAATACAGGGTCACGGGGGTCTGCTGGAGCCAATCCCAGCCAACACAGGGCACAAGGCAGAAACCAATCCTGGGCAGGGTGCCAACCCACCGCAGCAGATATAAATCCTTGACACATATTTTTAGGAAGTCACTGTGCACTGGAGAGATTCCAAAGGCTGGAAAATGGCAAATATCATCTCATTATATAAAAGTGTGACCGGGCAGATCCAAGCAATTGTAGGCCAGTAAGCTTAACATGCATCACAGGAAAATTAATGGAAGGAATTATTAAGGATAAGTTTGAGCAACACCTGGCAAGGACAGGAGATTTATTGTACAGCATGGGTTCAGAAGAGGGAGGTCGTGTTTTACTAACATACTGGAATTCTATGAGGAGGCAACAAAAGGATGCGACCAGAGTGGAGCAGATGATATTATTTATCAGGACTTTCAGAAAGCATTTAATAAGGTGCCACATGAGAGATTGGGCATCAAACTAAAAGAAGTGGAAATTCAGGGTGATGTTTTTAGGTGGGTGCAGAATTGGCTCCCGAAAGCAGAGGGTGATGGTGTGAGGAACATCATCAGAACTGGGCGATGTTAAGAGTGGTGTCCAGAAGGGGTCAGTTCTAGGGCTGCTTCTATTTTTAATATATATAAATGATTTAGATAGGAATATAAGTAACAATCTGGTGTGGTCTATGGCCGGCTTGCCATCCCGGCCAATACCCCCAGGCTGCCAGATGGAACCCTCCCTGCAGTATGGAGGTGCCCCGAAGACCAGCAAGGAATTATGGACAATGGAGTTTTCATCCAAAGCCCTGCTGGATACCCCAGGGGCCTCAAGAGGGAGCTGCAAGGAGGAGCAAAGAGTCATATGTGCCCTATAACCTGGAAGTGCTTCATAGGCAGAGCGACGGCAGAAATGACGTACTCCCGGGGTGAAGAAAAGGACTTTTGATCTGACTCAGAAGTGATAGAAGAGCACATGGACTGGGGATTGGAACACTTCCGGGTCAGGGACTATAAAAGGATTGTGGGAGCTCCCAGACGGCGAGCTGAGCTGGGTGGTAGGAGGGCAATGCGTTTGGGAGTGGTGGATTTTATTATTGATTGTGATTGGTTTATTTAATGAGTATTGTGGAGTAGAGAGGGTGCTTTGTGCACTGTGCTGTATGAATAAAGTCAACGTTTGGACTTTTATCTAGTGTTTGGCGTATTGGACAGGGGTTCAAGGGAGCGATAATGCCCCCTATCTGTCACACTGGTTAAGTTAAGAGATGATACCAAGATAGGTGGATTAACAGATAATTTGGAGTCCGTTATATCATTACAGAAGGACGTGAACAGCAGACAGGCTTTGGTAGATTTGTGGCAGATGAAATTTAATGTCAGTAAATGTAAAGAATTACATATAGAAAGTAAAAATGTGAAGTCTGAATACACAATGGGCGGTCGGAAAATCAAGAGTACACCTTATGAGAAGGATTTAGGAGTCACAGTGGACTCTAAGCTATCGACATCCCGACAGTGTTCAGAAGCCATGATGAAGGCTAACAGAATGTCAGGTTATATAGCGCCTTGATGTGTGGAGTACAAGTCACAGGAAGTTCTGCTCAGTCTTTATGACACACTGGTGAGGCCTCATCTGGAGTACTGGGTGCAGTTTGGGTTTTCAGGCCACAAAAAGGACATAGCAGTACAAGAAAAGGTCCAGAGAAGAGCAACTAGGCTGATTCAGGGCTACAGGGGTTAAGTTATGAGGAAAGATTAAAAGAGCTGAGCCTTTACAGTTTAAGGAAAAGAAGATTAAGAGGAGACCTGAGTTAAGCGTTTAAAATTATCAAGGCAATTAGTCCAGTGGATTCAGATGGTGACTTTAAATTGAGTTCATCAAGAATATGGGGACACAGTTGGAAACTTGTTAACAGTAAAATTCTCACAAACATGAGGAAGTTTTGCTTTACACAAAGAATGATAGATACTTGGAATTAGAGACCAGGTAGTGTGGTAGACAGTAAGACATTAGAGACTTTCAAAACTCGACTTGATGTCAGTCAGTCAGTCATTATCCAACCTGCTATATCCTAACACAGGGTCACGGGGGTCTGCTGGAGCCAATCCCACCCAACACAGAGCGCAAGGCAGGAACAAATCCCAGGCAGGGCAACAGCCCATCGCATTTTGAATGAATTAAGTGGATAGGACTGGCGACCTTTGATGGGGTGAATGGCCTGTTCTTGTCTCGATTGTTCTAATGTTCACATGCCTATACCACTTGAACCTTTCAACTTTCTTATATGTTCTTAGATATCTCTCCCACTTTTGTTGTACCTCTGACACTCTCATTTCTTATTCTGCACTTATTTGTAACTCCACACATCCATCTCTGTATTCTCATTGCTGCCACATCTTAACTTCTTCTCCGTTGCCTCTTTTATTGCCCGTGTCTCAGTGCCATAAATCATTGCTGGTCTTACCACTGTCTAAAAAACCTGACCTTGAACCTTTGCCTTAATTTGTCGATCACAAAATATTCCTGACATCTTCTTCCAATTGTTCCACCCACACTGTACTTACTCTATGATTTTAAGCTGTACAATTTCAGACAGAGTTATTCAAATTGTTGAATTAAAGATGAGCTTCACTAAGTGGTACCACAGAATAACATACAGGGCAGCACATTTGGCTTTATTTTCACTGTTTTTATGGTATCCCATAAACAAAAGCAGGTGTGCAGGCGTGGCAGCACCCGGCAAGCCTTTATTACAAATCAGAAAATTAGAGGTAAACTAATTCACAACAGTATTAGTCAGAAAGATGGATTTCACTTGGCTGCACTAGTGTAATATTGTTCCAAATTATTACATTAACAAGAAAACTAGCAAGGATCAATCAGATTTACTTCTGCATCTGTCTAGCATGTTTCCTGCCTGATAGCCAGATAATCACCAGCTGGGATCTGTCAATTTTAAGCGAGAAAAAACTCAATTGATATCATTTGTTTTCAGTGTTCTGTGGAGGGCAATTTATCTTTGGACAGAGGATTATTGGTCATTACAGATGATTGACACGACTATTACTAATACTAATGCTAAAACATTACAAGAGGGCAGTCAAAGTCAGACCCTGGAGAGTCACTCTGGTAGCAGGTTTTGGTTCCAGGCCTTTTCTTCATTAGTAGTCCATTAGTGCTGCTAAGGGAGCAGACTTTTCTTGTCTTCATTTTAAGTGACTTGCTTTTTAAAATTCAGAACTGTTAATTGTTTCTTTTCTCCTGAACTTATAAGCAAACAATAAAGAGACACAAAGTAATACAATATATACTGTACCATTAATAAATATTATATCTGAATCCAGGACTATAATCTGCTTGTACAGACTCTCACCTCTTATGATTTAAGTGTGTCGAAGGTTGTAATGTCTATCTATCTGTCTATCTATTGTCACACATCTGAGTATGGGAGGCAACTAGAAGGAGCAAAAGAAGGTAATTCCATGCCAGGCCAGAGGGTGGCAGGGTGCAATAACCCTTTCTCTTTTATCTCTGCAGACTAAACATGGGAAATTCTGCCTGGAACCTTCTGATGTCACTTCCGGTTCTGGGGTCGATGATGTCACTTCCCCTGCCTTGCCTTAAAACCCAGCCATCTTCCTTCTGTGAATCAGCTCTGTTGTAGACTCAAACTGTACAATACTGTACCGTCAATCTTCACTTATTACAGCCTTTATTCAAATATTAGGGTGGCTGCCCCAAACCTTTGTTGATGTGTCAAGGTGTATCATTTCACACTATCTATCTATCTATCTATCTATCTATCTATCTATCTATCTATCTATCTATCTATCTATCTATCTATCTATCTATCTATTAGATAGTGCCTTTCCTATCTATCTATCTATCTATCTATCTATTATATAGCACCTTTCATATCTATCTATCTATCTATCTATCTATCTATTGTCACACACGTGCGCATGGGAGGCAGCTAAAGGGCTTGAGTGAAGGCAGTTCGGAGGCATGCCGGGGTGTGGCAGAGTGCACTGACTCTTTTTCTCCTTTGCCTGTAGACCATCCCCGGGGGATTTCACCTGGATCTCCTGACATCACTTCCGGTCCCTCTGATGTCACCTCCGGCTACGAGCCAATGGTGGAAGACCACGTGCCAGATCCATACGACCTCACTTCCTGTCTCCCCCTTTAAAACCTGCCCCTTTCCTTTGTTTCCTCAGTCTTGTTTTGGACTCGGTTGTATGCACTTCAGTGCTCTGTATTTCTACAAGAAAAACGACTTTGCAGCCAGGATACCACAATATACGGGTGGCTGCCCCAACTCTTTATCTGTCCATGTCTCGTTCTTGTGACACTATCTATCTATCTATCTATCTATCTATCTATCTATCTATCTATCTATCTATCTATTATATAGCACCTTTCATATCTATCTATCTATCTATCTATCTATCTATCTATTATATAGCACCTTTCATATCATATCTATCTATCTATCTATCTATCTATCTATCTATATTAGGTGCCTATAACTGCAGCCTGAGTTCATGGAGCCACTGTGAGCTTTAATGATAGACCAGGTATGTTTGCGAAGGTCCCTAAAAGCCCACTTGTCTAACATTTCATACAGTTTAGACTCTAAAAACACCTGTTTTGCCTCAATTCTAAGCATCACGTCTGGAGAAAACCAGGACCTGCTCATCATCTGTGCAGTACTATTCCAATTGTGAAGCCTGGTGGTGGTTTATCAGGTACTGGGAGGTGAATCAGGATGGAGGGAAACTAAGTGGAGAAAAGTACAGAGATACACTTAACTGGTCAGGTCAGGTTAGGTCAGGTTGGGGAGCATGCACTAGTACAGTGTGTTGGCGCACCCCCCACATAACAAAACAGCTCAGGATCTCGGTTGGCAACTCCTAGACAGCATGAGGTCCAGTGACACCCTCCAGAAAAGACCATCTATTTACCACAGCCAGGTGTTATATGGGTGTCCCCTTGGCCTGGTCCTGCCACCTGGGTCCTAAACAGTGAGGGTCCTGTAAGTAGGATTACCCTTGGGGAATTGCGCCACATGGCCATAGTACTATTACAGACGCTCCCTGACAATGCAGAATATGTGCTTCATTTGGGACTCCATGAGCAGTACAGTCAAACCAGCGCTACTGAAGGATTCTCTGAAGAGACACAGTAGTGAAGGAGTTCAGTCTTCATCTCACTGGATGGCATCCATGTCTCGCAAACAGGAAGCACCAGAACTCTAAAGACTTGGACCTTCGTCCTTTTGCATAGATATCGGGAGTGCCACACAACCATTTCCAGTGACCTCATGACCCCCAAGCTCTTCCAATCCGTCTACTGACTTCACAGGAAGAGTCTCCAGAGGCATGAATGTCACTACCGATGTAAGTAAACCTCTCGACGAGGTCGACACTCTCTCCGCAGACAGACACACTGCTGATGGCCGTGCCCAAGAGGTCATTAAATGCCTGGCTGTTGATTTTTATCAGGACACTTACAAGCCCAGACACTCAGACTCCTCACTCAGTATCTCGAGAGCCACCATTAGAGCCTCCATTGACTCTACAAAGATCACAGCATCATCAGCAAAGTCAAGATCAGTGAATCTTTCTTCACCAGCAGATGCCCCACAGCCGCTTGGCCCCACAACCTTGCCCAACACCCAGTCCATACAAGCATTAAAGAGAGTAGAGGCAAAAACACACCCCTGAGGAACCCCAGAATCAACCCTTGAAAAACACAGAGGTCCTGCCTCCACTCTGCACAGTACTCACAGTACCAGTGGACAGGCCGGCCATGATATCCAGCAACTTTCACAGGAGGGGAGGAGCCCAGTTTGAAATTTATCAGCCCCCTTTTTAATAAAGGAACTTATCTGTTCCTAAAAGCTCCTTCATAAACTGAATTTTCTAAGTTTCTGTCTTTAACTCATGTTCTCCACAGTCACAAGGATGATCCTAACCTCTAAGCCCCAGGCATGTAGTTGTCACTCAAGTCAAAAGTCACCTTGGCAGTCATTTTGTTTATGGTGGAGTCCATTTCCTGGAGTTGAGGATTCAGGAGATGAGGAGGACCACAGTAACTGATATTAAAACCAACAAAGGTGGAGAAGCACTGGAGTTTACAATTAAATAGAGGTGTGGCTCATCATCTCTGAAATATTCCAATACTTGAGTACTTGTCTGACTGGTTTTCTATGAAAAGCAGTTAATATTTGCATTGTTGGACTGTAGAAGTATCCACATTAACAGTTTAAACTGAACTGCTAGTGGGTTCAGTGACCTGCTCTTTCTTGGTTCACATCATACCTTGGTGATCGCCAGTATTACGTCTTCATTAGAGAATACAAATCTGCCACTACTTCACTCACACAAGGTATACCTCAAGGGTCAGTTCTCGGCCCAGTCCTCTTGAACATTGTAACAAAGGCGCTATATAGGCACCTGACCCGACACAGATGGACACGGAAGCACGTATAAAAGGCACAAAGACTTTATTTTCTTCAGCTGTGGGACACGTCTTCCCCGTGCCACACAGCCCAAACACAGTCCCCAAAGCACAAGCACAAGCGCAAACACAAAACAATTCTCTTCCCTTTCTTTACCACCACTCCTCATCAAGCTTCGTCTTCTTCCTCCCAACTCTGGCTCCTCGAGTGGTGGTGGCTGGGCCCTTTTATAGCCCACCCGGAAGCATTCCAGTGATTGACCACCTGGTCCTGATTGCACTTCCAGGTGGGGCTGAAGATTTGTCCAGCTGGGCTGTTGGAAGCAGACAGCCCCCCTTAGCGGCCACCCTGGGCCCCAACCAAGCTGTGGAGAACTCCATCTCCCGTGGAGCCCTGCGGGTGGTTGGGGAATCACCGTCGGCGAGGGAGGCTGCCACTAAGCATCCCAGAGGAGGTATTGGACCGCCCATGTTGGTTCACCTGGAACATAAGCAGCAGGGGCAACCCTGCCGGGCATGGGACCCGGCTGTCCTTCACAACATCTATGTGCTCCCATTAAATGAGATTATTCTTCAGTATGGTCTGAGCTTCCACTGCTGTGCTGATGACACAAAACTTTAGGTAAGCGTTGATGCAACTGCAACATCTTCACCTGTTGCACTGACTGACTGCAATCATTAGATGACAGATAATGTTTTACAACTCAATCCTGATAAAACAGAAATCTTATTAGTTGGTATCAAATCTGTCCTCTCTACCCATCGTGGGCTAAAAATTGACGTTGATGGGATCCTGATTGAATCCTCAGCATCAGTCCGCAATTTGGGTGTCATCTTTGATCAGCTCCTTACTTTTCAACCACACATTAGCTCAAATAGCACAGGCGGCTTTTCTTCATCTCCGTAACATTGCTCATCTGCATTCTTTCCTCCGTGTGAAAGATACTGAAACACTCATTCATGCTTTCATCATCACTACCCGGCTGAACGATTGCAATGTATTGTTTTATGGCCTCCTGACTGAATATATCAATAGATTACAGTAGGTGCCATGGGGGCAGAGTGGTAGTGCTGCTGCCTTGCAGTTAGGAGACCTGGGTTCACTTCCTGGGTCCTCCCTGCGTGGAGTTTGCATGTTCTCCCCGTGTCTGCGTGGGTTTCATCCCACAGTCCAAAGACATGCAGGTTAGGTGCATTGGCGATCCTAAATTGTCCCTAGTGTGTGCTTGGTGTGGGTATGTGTGTGTGCCCTGTGGTGGGCTGGCACCCTGCCCGGGGTTTGTTTTCTGACTTGTGCCCTCTGCTTTTTGGCTCCAGCAGACCCTGTGTTCGAATATAGCGGGTTGGAGAATGACTGACTGACTGACTAGATTATGGTATGTTCAGAATTCTGCAGCTCTTCTACTTACACACACTAAAAACTCTGCTCACATCACTCCTGTCCTCTATGATTCACATTGGTTACCAGTTTCTTCAAGAATCAAATGTAAAATTATTCTTCTTACCTTTAAAGCCCTTCATGGTTTAGCCCCTCATTATCTGTCTGAGCTGCTGCTTCCTTACACTCCTGCCCGTGCAGAACGCTAAGTTACTCGCGCTACCTAAATACAGGTTAGTAACTATGGGTGGCAGAGCTTTCATTGTGATTGCCCCTAAAATTTGGAATGCTCTTCCTCTCAGCCTTCGCGCTGAAAAATCTTTTATTCATTTCAAACTCCTGTTTAAAACACATCATTTCAATGAGTGGTATTCATTTTCTTGTATGTAATTTCTACTGTCTTGTTAATGTGTTTATTGAATTGTAAAGCATCCTATAGTTTCTTTGCAGCCTTTGTCGATTTTTGTAAAGCGTTCAACTGTTTCCACTGGTACTGTGAGTGCTGTGCAGAGTGGATGCAGGACCTCTGTGTTTTTCAAGGGTTGATTCTGGGGTTCCTCAGGGGTGTGTTTTTGCCTCTACTCTCTTTAATGCTTGTATGGACTGGGTGTTGGGCAAGGTTGTGGGGTCCAGCGGCTGTGGGGCATCTGCTGGTGAAGAAAGATTCACTGATCTTGACTTTGCTGATGATGCTGTGATCTTTGTAGAGTCAATGGAGGCTCTAATGGTGTACTATTCATTTCAAACTCCTGTTTAAAACACATCTTTTCAATGAGTGGTATTCATTTTCTTGTATGTAATTTCTACTGTCTTGTTAATGTGTTTATTGAATTGTAAAGCATCCTATAGTTTCTTTGCAGTCTTTGTCGATTTTCGTAAAGCGTTCAACTCAGTTGATCGAGCTGTGGCCCTGTGCGACATCCTGAGGGTTCACAAGATCCCCTCGAGGTTGCTGGATATCATGGCTGGCCTGTAAACTGGTACTGTGAGTGCTGTGCAGAGTGGAGGCAGGACCTCTGTGTTTTTCCCAGTTGATTCTGGTTTATTAGGGGTGTGTTCTGCTCCTACTCTGTTCAATGCTTGTATGGACTGGGTGTTGGGTAAGGTTGTGGGGTCCAGCGGCTGGGGAGCATCTGTTGGTGAAGAAAGATTCACGGATGTTGACTTTGCTGACGATGCTGTGATCTTCAAGGAGTCAATGGAGGCTCTGAGGGAGACTGAGTGAGGAGTCTGAGTGTCCTGATAAAAACCAAGAACCAGGCCTTTCATCACCTCTTGGTCACGGCCATCTGCAGTGTGTCTGTCTGTGGAGAGAGTGTGGACCTCACCGAGAGGTTTACTTACCTTGGCAGGGACATTCATGTCTCTGGTGACTCTTACTATGAAGTCAGTAGACGGATTGAGAGAGCATGGGGGGTCATGAGGTCACTGGAAAGGAGTGTGTGGCGCTCCTGATATCTGCAAAAAGGGCAAAGGTCCAAGTCTTTAGAGTCCTGGTGCTTCCTGTCTTGCTATATGGTTGCGAGACATGGACGCTACCCAGTGACCTGAGACAAAGACTGGACTCCTTCAGTATTGTGTCTCTTCAGAGGATCCTTGGGTCCCACTGGTTTGACTTTGTGTTGCTCATGGAGTCCCAAATGAGGCGCATGACCTGCATTGTGAGGGAGCGTCAGTTACGGTACTACGGTCATGTGGCGTTTCCCAGAGGGTGATCCGGCTCATGATATCCTCATTGTTGGGGACCCGAATGGCTGGACCAGGCCATGGGGTCACCCACGTAACACATAGAGGGTCATTTCTGAAGGGTGGGACTGAACCGCGTGTCTGCCTGGGGGGTTGCCAACCGGGATCCTGAGTTGTTTCGTCATGTAGTTGGGGTGCTCCCCAACTTGACTTGACATAATTAAAACTTATTATTATTATTATTATTATTATTATTATTATTATTAAGTAGCCAAATGTGGAGTTCAAGACCTTTGGGTGTGAGGCTCATCTCTTTAGTCACTGATCTGCAATGGTAGTCCATGACATAACACTTTATGCAGGTGTTTTCTGTGGTGTTACCCATACGCTTATCTGGAACTAGTTAAGACGAGCTGAAATCTAAATAATCAATGTAGACCTCATGTTTTTTATTTGACACATGTTGTCCAATTGGTCTGGTATAATAATACACACCCGATCCCTTTCTCTCGTGACAACCATTTTGCTCCCTCATGGCAAACCTTTTCCACCCATTTCCACCACTTTGTCTTGGCATCGCTCATTGAACTGACCACTCAAATAGTCAAAGTGTTTTATTTGCAGTGGAAATGCTGTGGTGGTCACTACCTCATTGGCCTGGTTTAGTGACTCTACTGTAGTCATGTCAGAGCTTTGGTTTCCTGATGTCCACATCAATTTATCGTTGTTTCTCACTCATCTATTGCCCACCATGTAAAGTTACCTACTGTAATCATCATTCTCAAATCCGTAGCATTTACAAGGATGTCACTACAATGTTGCGGTTGCTGGTTTATAACGGCAGCATAGGTTGAAAATATCAATTTTGTTATTTTTAGACCCTTATTTGGTGTTTTCATCATCATCTCTCATTTTGTGTTTTATGCATTCTTCTTTGTTTTGCCTGTTTTGAAAGTTTTTCCTTATAATTCTAGCAACCGGTGGCATGGTCCCTTGGCAGGTTACAAACAGGCTTATATGGTAACACCAGATGATTGAAATGTACTTTGTAATGCAAGTATTAATTAAAGGTATTGCATTTTGCATTCCAACAGGTGGCACATATCACAAACATTAGCATGGCTTTTACGAATCAGTTACCAAATGGCATATAATAAGAGGCATAGCAACCGGATGGACACATAGACACACAGAAACACACACACACACTCGTCCTTATTTTTAGGGTGAATAAGCTGATTTCTGTCAATCTGGTAGTTACACTCTGTTAGACATATTCAGCAATAATGTTTGCTTTGCACCATTTATTGGAACATATTTTGTAATGCATATAGTAGTAAATGCATTGCATTTTTCATTCCAACAGTTGGCACACATCACAAACATTAGCAGTGCTATTATGAATCAATTACCAAATGACGTATAACAGAGACATAGCAACTGGACAGAAAAATAGGCACACACACACACACACATCCATATTTTTAAGGTGGATAAGCTGATTTCTGTCCATCCAGTAATTACACTCTGTTAGACATATTCAGCAGTAATGTTTGCAGTGCATCATCTATTGTAGGGGTATTCAATTAAAAGTCACTGAGGTCCAGTTATTAAATTTCGTCCAAGTAGAAGGTCCGAACCAAACTCCATCTTGTGTCTTGTAGCCTTCCCCTTATAGCAAATAAATTCAAGGCCTTTATTTTAGATTAAAGAACAGAAACATAATAAAATAAATTTTAAAAAGTGCAAACAGAGTGGAATAACTCCTTTTCTCTTAAGTTAAAGAGGTCCCAACCTGAAGAATTGAAGGCCTACACTTCAAGTAAAAAAAGTCAACTCAGAAAACAATAACTAAAAAGTGCAAACATAGCATTGACTTAACATTTTCTCTTCTTTGTTCTGTAGAAAAAAGCCAAGCAAAATGACACCTTTTATTGGCTAATTAAAAAGATTACAATATGCAAGCTTTCGAGGCAACTCAGGCCCCTTCTTCAGGCAAGATGTAATCTTCTTTGTTCTTAAAATAAGCAGATCCCAGCCTAAAAACATATAAGGGCTTACTTTTCAAGAAAAAAAAAATCCACATCTTCAACAAGTGGCTTTTTAGGGGGCGAAATGCAAACACAGCTTTGAACTTTTCTCTTTTAATTCTTCTTTTTTTTTACTTTTCTTAATGAGAGAAACGGGCATGTGGCTGCCCTGCCAGTAATTTAAATCTTGGTTGGAATGGGGTTAGTGCCATTCTCATACAGATATGTAGGTGTTCATTGTTAAGCCTAGAACGGTACTTGTTTTTGATAATGTTCATAGCGGAGAAAGCTGACTCACAGCTGTAAGTTGATCCAAACATAGTCAAGGTGTGCAGTGCTACTTTGGTTAGACCAGGGAACACACTCTCAGAAACAGTATGTAACCAGAAAGCAGCAGGGTCAGTTGTCTCAAAATGCTCTCTTAATGCAGCATTTCCTTGCAGATCAATGAGCTCAAGCTGTAAAGATCCTGCATTGTGCCCACTTGAATGTCTGAGTCGCCTCCTTCGAAAATCCTCTGACTTCTCTGATGAGGAAAGGATTCTGGATTAGCAGGAGGAGCTGTTCCCCAAGGCAGAAGCTGTTGAACCTGTTACTGAAATTTCCAATCAGCTTGTTAATGAAGTCCTCATAGGGAGAAAAATTTCTCTCACCCTGACTCTGTTCCTGCAGTTTTGGGAAGTGTTCACACTCCCCTTCAAGATCTTCTTTGAAAATGTCCAGCTTCCTCTGGAAAGAACGAACAGCTGTCATCAAGTCAGCAACTGAATTGTTTTGGCCCTGCAGTTTTAAAGATGTGATGTAATGTCAGCCAAAAAGGCAACCATCTCCATCTTGTGCTTATTTTGCAGAAACATCAAAAACTGTGTTGCTCTCTGACTCTTGATCTGCTCTAAGAAAGCCGCTATTTCTTTTCGAACAGATCAGAAACGTCCCAGTGCGTTGCCTTTACTCAGCCACCTCACATTGTTGTGCAGTAGCAGGTCATTAGCCTCTGCCTCAACATCTGCCAGGAATTCTCTCAGGAGGCGATGCTGAAGGGATGAGGATGACCTAAGGAAGTTGATGAGTTTCATCACTGTGTTCATTATTTCAGCAAATTGTTCTGATAGAGTGGCACACAGAACACTCTGATGGATGAGACAGTGGTAAGCAATAAGACCTGGGTTGTCCTCTTTCATCCGGGGCACAGCCCCCTCTCTTTTCCCACCATGGCAGAGGCACCATCTGTGGTGACAGAGACAACCCGCTTCATATCTATGCCCCTCTTTCTCAGCATCTCTTTTATTGCTGCATATATGTTCTCTCCTCTTGTGTGTGTTTCAAGTGTTGTTACACCCAGCAGGTCCTCACAGAGCTCCTTCGTATCTTTGTGAAAAAATCTCACCAAAAGCTGGGCATTGTCAGTAACATCTGTAGACTCGTCAATGGCCAAAGAAAGGCACGGTGCACTCTGAATAGCTGCATCAAGCTGTGCCAGTACATCATCTGCTAATATTTCTGACTTTCTGGTTGCTGTCGTAGCTGACATCGGGATTTGATTGATTTTTTCGCACATCTCGTCTTTTTGTTTTCCCTCAAATAATGTCTCAGCAACGGCGTTTAAGCACTCCTTCACAACTGTCCCATCACTAAAAGTTTTTTTTATGTTGCCCCAAAATCCACGCTACTTTTACCCCTTATCAAGCGGGGTAACTTTTGCTAAATCACTTGTAATTCGACCTCTCCAAATTAGAATCATTGCTGTTATTGAACTATCTGGAGTATAAACACATGTTTGGTCTCTTTGTAAAGGTAACATTCTCTAGTTTCACCCTTAGTAGTCAGAATCACTGTAGGTGTGACTGATCAAAAGTTATGCACATTAGAACTCACAGAAAAAATGAATTTTTTTGTTCTCGCCTAAGTTTTTTTTATGAAAATAAAGGCCTCTATAGCTGCAGTAGGTAGGTGGGGACAGAAACACACTATGTACCAACAGAATAACTTGTTGACTACTCACATTTCAAATTTGAAAAGAATACCAGTAAAAATGACATTTTACACCAGTTTTTATGTGGGCATGCCCAGGGGCTTTTTAGCGGGACTATTATCCACATTTTGGAACGTATGGAAAAAGTGTAATAACATTTGAATGCTTCAACCCACAGATATTAATGAGGGCTCTACTGAACGCTTACACCTAAAGGAATCTATATCTACACACAGTGTCACTCTATTAGTTATAAAAATAATAAAAACAATAAAAATAGTGGGGGCGGCACGGTGGCGCATTGGTAGTGCTGCTGCTTCGCAGTTAGGAGACCGGTTCGCTTCCGGGTCCTCCCTCGTAGAGTTTGCATGTTCTCCCCGTGTCTGCGTGGGTTTCCTCCCACAGTCCAAAGACATGCAGGTTAGGTGGATTGGCGATTCTAAATTGGCCCTAGTGTGTGCTTGGTGTGTGGGTGTGTTTGTGTGTACTGCGGTGGGTTGGCACCCTGCCCTGGATTGGTTCCTGCCTTGTGCCCTGTGTTGGCTGGGATTGGCTCCAGCAGACCCCCGTGACCCTGTATTCGGATTCAGCGGGTTAGAAAATGGATGGTTGGATAAAAATAGTCAATACAAGTCTTATGGGCCAAAAATATATTTATATTTTTTATTTTTTACTTTTTTTTTATGAAATGCACACAAACTATATACATTTCTTTTACAAACTGTTACAACACAGCTCAGCGTTTTTCCATGTGCCACTTGATGGCAGCAATCACTAGCAAGCAGAAAGCACAAGGCGTGGCACGTCGCTCTCTGCCATTAGACGTCCCTTGTGCGGTTGAATACTTTCGCAACGCGTACATGCATCTATTATTTAATCGAGCGTTTATTTACGTTTAAACTTCTACTTTTATTCATATTTAAAATGCGAAAAAACTTGGCGAAATCACAATAAACAACCACGCACCAACTCTGCAGACTGGCACAAATGCCACCTTCACGCAGCTCCGATCGTTTTGTTTACAAGTTAGTATGGCAAGTTACATATCAAAATGCTCGGCTGCTCATTGGCTGTAAGTTTTGAGTGTCAATCACAGTGTCCAATCAAACTGGTAGATTCTACCAGGGTTTGGAGCTTTACGTCATCCTTCAAGCTGTCTGTGACACTCGTTGGCTATACGAGGTGCCAGTCAACCCCAGACCCGTCGTAATTGGCCAACTTAGGTGTCGATCAGAAGCTAACACTTCCGTGTATCATGCGGTAGCATGGTTATCGCCAACAGAAACAAATTACGTCTGATATGATCAATAGAAATGAAAAAAAATGACGTAGGTGGTCTCAAGTTATGAAACATTTTCTGGAGTTTTTGTCCCTTTGAGGATATATCATGTGTTTTGGACCTAATTGTTTTACTGAATTATATTCGCTGGAGCCTTATGGACAGAATGGGATCAATACTGCTTGGAAATATTGATGTTTGACTTGCAGGGGGTCTTCAAAGGTAGGCACAGTCAACTCTTAAAAGTATGTACTTCTCTGTATAAAAGGCTTTAGTATCAGTGCTGTGGTTGTTGTGTGTCAAAATGGTTTATATCATCGGAAAGACGAGACTTTGAAGTTTCATTTGATGGGTAGGGTGTCGAGATGCATGGCAAGATGGGCATGCACACATTACTGTAACGTTTTTAAAACGCTGTTATGTCCCAGGACCGGTACGTGTGCGCATTAAGGGGTTTTAAGGAACATTCGTTTGCACGTTGCTGGGTTGTAAATGTATGTGTGATGAGTCAGGTAGATCTGTCATACTGGGCTTGCAGTTCGGTTATTTTGCGTGCCCTCACCTCGGACCTCAGGGGATAACTTTGCTCAAAAGAGCTGTGCTTTGTTTCGTAGTGGCGTTTCACGTTGCCGCTTTTAATTAATGCCACGTTTTCGGAGCACATGAGGCACACCGGTTTTGAACTGCTCGCCGGAAGAATGAACATATATTTCTCCATCCATTCATCTTTAAACCAACGATTTTCATCATCTACTTTCCGCCTTTTGGAGCAAGCCATGTTGTCTCTTAACTTAACCCTCTTCCTCTCTGCTGTTGTAAACTAACGATTTTATTGGCTCAACTGAGTGAAGCTATTGTCGTATTAACTGGAGTAGCAGCGCCTGCTATCAATAGCCACGACCGTCCAAAATAATGCTCCATGAAAATTATTTAATGTCGTGAATTTACCAGACTGGTCACGGGTCCGGACAGAACCACCACTCGGCCCGGATCTGGACCAAGGTCCACCATTTGGTGATGCCTGATCTATTGGAACATATTTTCGAATGCACCTAGTAAGAAATGCATTGCATGTTCACTCCAACAGATGGCGCTTATCACAAACATTAGCAGTGCTGTTACAATTCAATTTTACCAAATGACATATACTAGAGACATAGCAACAGATACACACACACACTGTAATCAGAATATACATTTGATATATCACTGTGCTCTGTGCAAAATATTTTAAATCTGCTTTTCTTTTCTTTCTACTCACATACACAGCTGAGCCAGATTTAGTACAGGGGCCCAGCATTTAGAACTGCTAGGCAAAGCATAGGACAAGACAGGTAAAGACAGCTGGGGGAACGTGCAGTCAGACTGACAACAGCTGTATACCATTTTTCGTCTGTCCGAGTCAGCATGACATTGGTTCTTCTTTTCCTTGTGTGGAATTGTATTATTCACTTAAGTGGGGGCCTGCAAAAAGAGAAAACAATATAAATCCTTGGGACATTGCCTGACACACCTTTGAAGCCGACGGACCGATGGGAGATAACGTCATCTGATCCTGAAAAATCCTTCCAATGCATCGACGAAAATGGCAGACTCTACACATCGGGCCCCAACTCCCGAACTGAGTTTTTGTCATGGCTTCCTTCATCTGTTATGCAGTGTAAGCTGTCATTAAAGAAAGCTAAGTTATTTTATATGTAACATGCTGCAATTACAAAAGAACATTTTCCAGCAAGGGAGCTTGCGCCACCTACTGGATTCACACAAATACACGTGTCCATATTTTTAAAGTGGATAAGCTGATTTCTGTCCATCTAGTAGTTACACTTTGTTAGACGTAGTCATCATTAATGTTTGCAGTGCATCATCTATTGGAACATAATTTGTAATGCATTTGATAATAAAATGCATTCCATTTTTCATTCCAACAGATGGCACGTACATTAGCAGTGCTTTTAAGAATCAGTTATCAAATGGCATATAACAGAGGCAACACAACTGGACAGACACATAGATACATAGACACACACACACACATTTGTTCTTGTTTTTAAGGTGGATAAGCTGATTTCTTTCCGTCCAGAAGTCATATTCGGTTGGACGTATTTCAAATTAATGTTTGCTATTGGAGTGTATTTTGTAATGCATGTAGTAATAAAATGCATTGCATTTTACATTCCAATAGATGGCACGTACATTAGCAGTGCTTTTAAGAATCAGTTATCAAATGGCATATAACAGAGGCAACACAACTGGACAGACACATAGATACATAGACACACACACACACACACATTTGTTCTTGGTTTTAAGGTGGATAAGCTGATTTCTTTCCGTCCAGAAGTCATATTCGGTTGGACGTATTTCAAATTAATGTTTGCTATTGGAGTGTATTTTGTAATGCATGTAGTAATAAAATGCATTCCATTTTTCATTCCAACAGATGGCGCTTCAGAACCTTACGAATCAATTACCAAATGGAATATAACAGACGCATAGGAACCAGATGGACACACAGATACACAGACAAACAGACAGACACGAGCACACACACATACTTTTATTAAGGTAGATCACAACCAAAAAATGAGCTATGGATGGATGCTTCAAAAAAAAAAAAAACGTGTTTTCCTGAAAATAAGACCTTCTCTGAAAATAAACCCTAGCATGATTTTCAGGCTGCTCTATAATATAAGGCCTACCCCAAAAATAAGCTCTAGTCAAGATCATCAGCTGAAACGTAAGGCGCCTAAGGCCAGGTTTATACTTCACGAGATGTGACGCATGTGCCCAAAACATCCGTCTCCATCTCCGAAAAGGACGTTTAATGATTACATCCAACAATTTGGGGCTGCCCTCATTTCAGCAGCATTGGCGCAAGACAGAAACTAAATCTCTGGACTTGGCATCAGCTCATCGCAAGGTAAACACAGGCACACACATACACTGACGTCATTGTAGCTTCACCAAATCCCCAAACCTTCATGTCTTTGGATGGAAAACTGAGCAGACTGTCGAAACCCAACAGGAAAAAAACCTGCAAACTCCTGGCAGGGATCACAAGGGACGTAACTCCCTGCGAGACAGCAGCGCTACCAGTCTGCCACCGTGCCACTCCATACAGTATGTGTAGCTATTATCAGTATTCATTGTTTAAACAAAGTTAACGATTTATCTGTAAAATGTAACATGCATATTTTAATGCATTTCTTCATGAAAGTAATATCAAGTATAAATCTAAGAATTCTAAATGTGCAGAGAGCTGGAATATCATAAATGTAAAGTGTTCTGTGTGGCGATGCTGCTTGCAGCTGCTGTCAGGTCAGGAGGAAGCCCCAGAAGTGCGAGGCGGTTTAACAAATGGGTCCGTTTTAAGATGACGTTTACGATGGTCTGCTTTAATGATAAAGTAAACTAAGAGGTAAAGGTGGACATTTCGAGATTAAATCCGATAATCACATAATAGACATTTTCATCATGTCCTTAATTATTTTTCTCTGTGGCTCAAATACGCCGCCGGACATTCTGATGCTGTTGTGAAGGTGCAAAAAAAAAAAGACAGCACAGAAGATGGTATGTGAGATCTTTAAAATGTATCGTGTCATTACTTTGGGGAATATGCAACGCTTGAATATAAAAGCACCACAAATGCATTTGTAGGTCAGCATTTTGCTTCACCGCATCGAACCATTCATCAGACATCGAAGCGCGCACATCAATCTGTAAAGCGGCTGGAGTAGCAAGAAATTCAGGCTTTGACTGTGGAGAGTTATGACGATGCTCCAGAAGAAGACGACATGACTATATTTGGATAAATGTATATAGTTGTACATGAACAAATATAAGATATCCCCTGAAACTAAGCCCTTGTGCATCTTTTGGAGCAAAACTTAATATAAGACCCTGTGTTATTTTCCGGGAAACACGGTAACTCATACATCTGTCATCCATATAATGACTTCCCTCTCACTGCTGTCCATTTGTCAGTTCACTTTCACCTGAAGCTTTTAATGCCGGTAATCCTTCTCCCTGACCATAAAGCTCTCAGCCTAACTCAGTTTCCTTAGTTTAAACCTAATGACCCCTGTCAAACTTTGATTATTTATGGTGATATTCAGGTGACATTTCAAAGAAGGTTAGCACTTAGCTTTGTGGTCTGCGCCCTCTGCTGGATACACTGATCGTTTTTGACCTGAAGGCTTCTTTGTATTGTCCTTTTCTGGGGTCATTTTTGAGTCCAAACTATATGAAGTGACATACAAGTGTGCTTTTATGGACCCACTCAAATATACCTGGCATATCACTAAAAATAAAACGGTGATCTGAGAGTGACTCCATGAAGTTAACTTGGACTTGGATTTATAGGCATCTCTGGAAAGTACCTGCAAACAAGAGGGTATTTGGACTTTTTTCAATAAAATAGAATTTCACTTTGACACAGGTACGTTTCCTCATTATTTCATTGAAGCCCCTTTGGCAGCGGTTCTAGCATGGAGTCTCCTTGAGTCTGACCCGACTAATTTCAAACACCTGGATTTGGGGATCTCCTGCCATTCTACTCTCCAGGTTCTCTCAATCTCTGTCAGGATGGACAGGACTGGTGGTGAAATTTACCCAGAACAAGTTTCCAACTGTGTCCCCGTGTTCTTGATAAACTAATTTTAAAGTCACAGTCTCAATCTACTGAACTAATTCCCTTCATAATTTTAAACACTTCAATCATATCACCTCTTAATCTTCTTTTCCTTAAACTGTGAAGGCTCAGCTCTTTTAATCTTTCCTCATAACTCATCCCCTGTAGCCCTGAATCAGCCTCGTCGCTCTTCTCTGGACCTTCTCTTGTGCTGCTATGTCTTTTTTGTACCCTGGAGACCAAAACTGCACCCAGGACTCCTCACCAGTGTGCTATAAAGCTTGAGCAGAACCTCCTGTGACTTGTACTCCACACATCAGGGCGCTATATAACCTGACATTCTGTTAGCCTTCTTAATGACTTCAGAACACAGTCTGGAAGTCGAAGTTCACTATGACTCCTGTCACGCACGCGCGAATCGGAGACCGCGGAAGGATCTTAACACACCTGGGAAAACATTCGCCGGTAGGGAATGGCGGGGTACTAACTTTCTTCCTGTGCTTCCTTTCAGAAAAAAAGACGCTCCGCCACCATAAGACTGAGTTTTGCCCGCACTACGTCTACTTCCGCCCTTCCTCCGCCATCTTTCCTGGCGTCATCGATCCCATCATCCCTCACGGCTCCTTCCCAGCATCCCTCCACTTCCGGCTCCTCCCATTTAAATGGTATATGAACTGTATTGTTTATATTTTGTTGACTGTTATTTTGAGTATATTGTGGAGTGCCGACGATATACGGGGCCGGAAAACCCCAAACCTTATTTCTGTCTCCTCCTATTTCTTTTACACTTCTAAATCCTTCTCATAAGGTGGACTTCCGATTTTCAGACATCCCACTGTGCGATCCACCCCAGGATTGCCCAAGCCTTCATGCTGTCCAAGTCCTTCAGTAATGACTCAATGGATTTAAAATTATCTGCTAATCCACCTATCTTGGTATCATCTGCAAACTTAACCAGCTTGTTACTTATATTCTTATGCAAATCATTTATAGATATTAAAAAGTACTAGGTTGTTGTACCGTGTTAGCCATTATGAATGTAGAGAAAAGCCAAGCAAAATGACACCTTTTATTGGCTAACTAAAAAGATTACAATATGCAAGCTTTCGAGGCAACTCAGGCCCCTTCTAGTTAAACACAACCTCCCTCTTCTGACTCCATGCTGACTGTTCCTAATAACTTCTGTCCTTGCCAGGTGTTGCTCAATCTTATCCTTAATAATTCCTTCCATTAATATTCCTGTGATGCACATTAAGCTTGCTGGCCTATAATTGTTTGGATCTGCCTGGTCGCCCATTTATTAAAATATTTGCCCTTTTCCAGTCCTTAGGAATTTCCCCAATGTGCTGTGACTTCCTAAAGATATGTCTTAAGGTTTTATATACTGTAGGTAAAGGCTAACCTCCATAGGAACTCATAGATAAATATTATCTGGCCCTGGTGATTTGTTTGTTTGATTTCTTGCACATGTGATCTTTCACTATCTGCACTTCCTGATTTGATCCTGATTTTTAGGAATTTTATTTTTGCTTCTAGAAATCGCAAGCGTCAATACGGTTTGCTACGGCCTTTCTAATGATCCCCTTTTGTTCTCTTTGCTGGGACTGGGAATATCTTCAGGTTTTGGCCTTTTTTTCAGAGCCGTGTCACAGTTTCGTTCTACTGTCCTTCAACTATATTATTTCATTTATTTCTTCAGCTTGTCTTACTTTTGGATCTTTCTGCTCTTTCACTTTCTTCTTTCCAGCAAAGATTGTTCTATCTGGGTACAATCACTGCACATTTAACCCTTGCAAATCTCCTTATACTGAAGCAGATGGTCTGCTAGTAGTTTGGGACCGACTAGGACTGAGGGGGTAATAAGAGAGGCAGAAGTTCAATAAAAAGGGTATTTTATTATTCCGTGATAGAGATAAAAATAGCTGCTGATGTAAAAGGATGTACAAAAAATATATAAATAATCCAATGACAAAACAAATCTAATTATGAAAAATGTGAAGACGAGAAATAGAAATTGTAAAGCACAGAGGGTCTTACCCTAATATACAGCGGGAATAGAAAAGAATCCCCCCCTTCGCTTTACAGCCTTAAATGAAGACACACAAAACTAATATTTTTTCCAGTTTTACTTACTCAAAGCAATCTACATCTAGGTCCATAAATATTTGGACAGAGACCACTTTTTTCTCATTTTGGTTCTGTACGTCACCACAATGAATTTTAAATGAAACAACTCAGATGCAGTTGAAGTGCAGACTTTCAGCTTTAATTCAGTGGGTTGAACAAAACGATTGCATAAAAATGTGAGGCAACTAAAGCATTTTTTTAACACAATCCCTTCATTTCAGGGGCTCAAAAGTAATTGGACAATTGACTCAAAGGCTATTTCATGGGCAGGTGTGTTCAAGTCCGTCGTTATGTCTTATCAATTAAGCAGATAAAAGGCCTGGAGTTGATTTGAGGTGTGGTGCTTGCATGTGGAAGATTTTGCTGTGAACAGACAACATGCGGTCAAAGGAGCTCTCCATGCAGGTGAAAGAAGCCATCCTTAAGCTGTGAAAACAGAAAAAACCCATCCGAGAAATTGCTACAATATTACGAGTGGCAAAATCTACAGTTTGGTACATCCTGAGAAAGAAAGCAAGCACTGGTGAACTCAGCAACGCAAAAAGACCTGGACGTCCAGAAGACAACAGTGGTGGATGATCACAGAATCATTTCCATGGTGAAGAGAAACCCCTTCACAACAGCCAACCAAGTGAACAACACTCTCCAGGGGTCGTATCGATATCCAAGTCTACCATAAAGAGAAGACTGCATGAAAGTAAATACAGAGGGTGCACTGCAAGGTGCAAGCCACTCATAAGCCTCAAGAATAGAAAGGCTAGATTGGACTTTGCTAAAGAACATCTAAAAAGCCAGCACAGTTCTGGAAAAACATTCTTTGGACAGATGAAACCAAGATCAACCTCTACCAGAATGATGGCAAGAAAAAAGTATGGAGAAGGCGTGGAACAGCTCATTATCCAAAGCATAGCACATCATCTGTAAAACACGGTGGAGTCAGGCAGTGTGATGGCTTGGGTGTGCATGGCTGCCAGTGGCACTGGGACACTAGTGTTTATTGATGATGTGACACAGGACAGAAGCAGCCGAATGAATTCTGAGGTGTTCAGAGACATACTGTCTGCTCAAATCCAGCTAAATGCGTCAAATTGATTGGGCGTTTTCATGATACAGATGGACAATGACCCAAAACATACAGCCAAAGCAACCCAGGAGTTTATTAAAGCAAAGAAGTGGAAAATTCTTGAATGGCCAAGTCAGTCACCTGATCTTAACCCAATTGAGCAGGCATTTCACTTGTTGAAGACTAAACTTCGGACAGAAAGGCCCACAAACAAACAGCAACTGAAAGTAAAGGCCTGGCAGAGCATTAAAAAGGAGGAAACCCAGCATCTGGTGATGTCCATGAGTTCAAGACTTCAGGCTGGCATTGCCAGCAAAGGGTTTTCAACCAAGTATTAGAAATGAACATTTTATTTCCAGTTATTTAATTTGTCCAATTACTTTTGAGCCCCTGAAATGAAGGGATTGTGTTAAAAAATGCTTTAGTTGCCTCACATTTTTATGCAATCGTTTTGTTCAACCCACTGAATTAAAGCTGAAAGTCTGCACTTCAACTGCATCTGAGTTGTTTCATTTAAAATTCATTGTGGTCACGTACAGAACCAAAATGAGAAAAAAGTTGTCTCTGTCCAACTATTTATGGACCTAACTGTATAACTTCCAAGTGAAAGATATCACAGCTACAGTTCAGAAGAATTTTAAAAATGTAAAAATAAGAAATCCTGAGATGTATAAATGTTCACCCCTGACCCCCGCCAAACTCACTCAGGTGTCAGTGCCCCCCATTCCCATTGCAGTTACTGACTTCCTTCCACCTGTGATCAGTTGTAATGAGTATGATTAGTGAAGCTCTTCCTGGTCCATTCATTCCCTCCCTTGGTAGAGCAACTGGCAAACAACTGACTATGGGTGGCAAGCCACTTTTAAAAGATCTCAGGGAAAGAGTTGTGGATTCACATACGGCAGGAGAAGGAGACAAAAACATCTTAAAGGCTTTATCAATCCCAAGGAGCTCAGTAAAGTTCATCATAAAGAAGTGGCAAGTGTGTGGTACTACTGGGACCCTC
Organism: Polypterus senegalus; assembly: GCF_016835505.1. Lineage (NCBI taxonomy): Eukaryota > Metazoa > Chordata > Cladistia > Polypteriformes > Polypteridae > Polypterus > Polypterus senegalus. Next base: position 12,410,984 of record NC_053164.1, on the reverse strand, counting down.
CCTGGATTCTCCAAACTGGATGGAAGAGCAAGGAGGAAACTGGTAAGAGAGGCTATCGAGAGGCCAATGGCCACTTTGAAGGAGCTATAGGATTTGATGGCGAAGAGTGGTCATTGAGTGCATGTGACAACACTTTCACAAGTGCTCCACAATTGTGGCTTGTTCAGGAGGGTCACAAGGAAAAGCCACTTCTCAAGAAAGGTCACATTAAGGCTCGTTTGAGCTTTGTCAGAAAGCACCATGAAGATTCTGATGCCAAGTGGGAATAGGTCTTATGGTCAGATGAGACCAAAATCAAACTATTTGGCCTCAATACCAAATGGTGCACCAATGCAGCTCACCATCCACAACACACCATACCTGCGGTAAAGCATGGAGGGGGCAGCATCCTGTTGTGGGGGTGTTTCTCTGCCACAGGGCTCATGTTAGGGTAGAAGGAAAAATGGATGGGGAAAAAGCACTCAAAGCAAAGGTTTCACCTGTAAATCAACATAAAACGTCTGTTGCTGTGGCTTCTGTCGACACCAGTTCAGCGTCTCTGTTGGCTGTGTAGGGGTACTGTAGGTAGGAATGTGTGGAGGACCAGCTCCCTGGCCTGTCTTCGTGTGGCAGTGTGACACAATCTGGCTTGTACCTCTCCTCATTGTAAGTGGCGCTCCACCCAGGCGAACGTTGTCGTAGATGCATAATTTACACAAGCGTGCTCAGCACTGCAGGCAGCTGGGGACTGATCAGCTGAAGCCAGTACCTCACTTTTGTTTTCAACATCCATCTTCAGATGACTTGAATCAAAATCGGACTCCGACAAGTTAGAGTCTGATTCGGCGATAATACACAAAATGTCGTCCACGGAGTATTTTCCTTTGTGCATTCGCTTTGGTCTCTCGCTAGACTTCGATGCCATTTTAGAGGTTGTTTGCTCTTCACTGTTCATGTGTGCGCAGGTAATCAAGGTCAAATCAATGAAGCTAACTTTCCTTCTAGCAAAGATAGTCGAGCTAAAACATAACAGCAAGTTTTATTGCTGTTTACGGCTGATCTACCCCTGAATTTCCACAAAAGTCGACATCCAACCCGAAAGAGTTAAACCAAATGAAACACCAGGCACTACACAATACATATTTTAACACGATAAAGTCTAAATACAGTCCAGTAGAGCAGGTGCACATGACGATGTTTGTGGAATAAAAACCGTCTATGATCAACCCTCTGAATGAAATATGAAGTTTTGTCCTACCAGGTTCCTGTTTTTGCACAAATATCTGGTGTGATTGGCAGCACTCCCCAGATGTAGACGTGTCCCACCAAGATGAATTCACACAGACAAGCAGGCCAAGGACAGGCACACACATACCAGATTGAATCTGTAATCCATGATGGTTGTAGTTACTGTATAACCCAATTGTTTGTGAAGCGTAGAAAAAAATATACCGAGATAACCCCTGTGCATCTTTTTGGCTACTTTTTAAAGAGACTGCTTAATTATCCTTCTTCCCAGCAACTCCTGTGCCCTCTGAAGCTGGCCAATGGTGTTTTACTACTGGGGCTGCTGGGAGTTGTAGGCAATTTAAGTAGCACCTCTGCACATGGTTATGTTTGATTTATCAAAATGTGTAAATACTTATTTAAAATTTGATTAAAAAAGGGCACTGTGGCCACCCAAAATTTTTATTTGCCTTGAAAAAATTAACAGACATAACTATGTGGTGGGAACAAGAGGAAGAAGATACCTCACTAAATATTTCACTCTTCGACAATTCATCTGTTCATAACAGCAGCAAGTGTGGGTGGATTCAGTCGATGCATTTGAAGACAGATGACAAGATGGGCCGATGACACACATGTCCGCTTAAGCCTACCATACCACATGAGCCTGTTTTTGTTTCCCTTCACCCTGTCACACGATTAGTTTTATTCACTCACGCACCTGTCAAAAAATAAAAAAACAGCACTGAAATGCAATTAGCAGGCCATTCATCCCAGAGCTGCGTGCAGAGAGGCACCCAGCAGAGCACGTCTACTGTCCACCTGTTCCCCGCTTTATGAACCATTCAAAAATGTTCCAGATGTTTTATTATACTAAATTTTGGAAAGTAATCGCTGGGGTGCAAGTCAAATTTATGGCAGCCAATTAGGTAAACACATCTGTCTGACTCAAAAGGTTAACAAACAAATGATTTTGGTAATGATTTTATAGTTAAAAACACATGCAGTTACATATACTGAGTAATGAACGCAGATTAAACTTGATTTTTAGGCATTGTACTTGACACATCAGCCTGAAATCATTTAGAACAGCAATAATAATACAGGGACAATAATAATAAATGTTTATGATGATGATAATGAAGATGATGATTAAAAATAGTCATCATCATCATACTTGTATTGCTGTTCTTCTTCTTCTGTTCCTAATCCCACTCAATCCAGTTAAGGCTCAAGGGAGCAGAAGCCTATCCCAGCTTCATAGATAGATAGATAGATAGATAGATAGATAGATAGATAGATAGATAGATAGATAGATAGATAGATAGATAAATAGATATATAGATAGATAGATAGATAGATAGATAGATAGATAGATAGATAGATAGATAGATAGATAGATAGATAGATAGATTTAAAGGCACTATATAATAGATAGATAGATAGATAGATAGATAGATAGATAGATAGATAGATAGATAGATAGATAGATAGATAGATAGATAGAGGGAAAGGCACTATATAATAGATAGATAGATAGCTATGAAAGGCACTATATGATAGATAGATAGATAGATAGATAGATAGATAGATAGATAGATAGATAGATAGATAGATAGATAGATAGATAGATAGATAATGTAATAAACAAAACAACAGACAACATAAGGTTTGGGGTTTCCGGCCCCGTGTACTGAAAAATTATCCAAGGCAACAAATTAAATTCAGGGTCAAAATATATGAACAAAAAGCTTCACATATGCACGACGCCAAAGATGGCGTCGGCGGACATTTTATGGAGGAGGAGCCGGAAGTGGAGGAATGCTGGGAAGGAACTGTGGGGGAAGATGGGATCGATGACATCAGAAACAATGGAGGAGGAATGGCGGAAGTAACATGCTGCGGGAAGAATGAGGCTTATGGCGGTGGAGCGTCTTTTTTTCTGCAAGAAAGAAAAGGAGAAAGGTTAGTACCCTGCCACTCCCTGCCGGCGAATGTCTTCCCAAGCGTGTTAAGGTCCGTCAGCGGTCCACTACTCACGCGTGCGTGACAATAGATAGATAGATAGATAGATAGATCGATCTTTATTTGCTGCTAGAGTAAACATTATCTTTTACAGAAGCTCTTTAAATAAGTAAATACATAAATAGGTAGATAAGTTGGTAAGTACATAAACAAACAAACAAATAAATAAATATACACACACTTTTGTCTGAACAAAGAAGAGAATTAAAAATAAATAAAATTCATTTGAAGATCTAAGGTTACGATTTGGAGTGTACTATGAGAGCCATTCTGAAATATAGGACTGAGTGAGATTATTTAAGGTTTTGTAAACCATAAGCAGAATTTTAAAGTCAACTCTAAATGACACAGGTAACCAGTGAAATGACATCAGAACTGGTGTGATGTGCTCGGATTTTCTTTTTCTAGTTAAGATTCTGGCAGCTCCATTCTGCGCAAGTTGCAATCGATGTATGTCTTTTTTCTTTGTGAAGGTGCAAAAGTGATCAGTGCCTTTATTAAAAACTATCAAAAGTGTTCAAGTAAATAGTGTAGTGTTTACAAAACAATCCATAAATAAAAAACACATAAAAACATGTGCAAAAATTGGAGGTTAACATCAATAAATATTCATTAAAACAAGGTTACAAATCCACTGACAGGAATTGTACTTTTATTTAAAAAGCTGGGGCCTTTTTCCTTCCTTTATCTGGCAGCTAAAAAAAAAGCCAACAGCCAGGGTGCTCATGCTGAGGCTCTCCCGCCCAAAGCCTCCTTGACCCCAGCTGCCATCCCAACCTTACACGGCGGGCTATCCAGTCTCAGTCACTCCAGGTCCTTGGAACAGCTCAGCAACCTGGAGTGACTGCTTTTAACTGACATTACACTCCTTTTGAGGGTCTCTTCTCCCAGCTGTCTGCATTCTCCCTCACAAACCTGCTCCCTTTCGCTCTCTCGCTCCCACACTGGCTCTTTTCTCCTCCTGCCTTCTGTCCTTCCTTCTATGCTCCGTCTCAGTCTCTTTCTGTCCCACTCGCATTTGCGTTTCCCCTTTTGAAATGGTAATGTGGTGATTAGCAGCTCCCGGCATCAGCCGATTCCACACCTGCGCACTTAAATGCAGTACCATCCGCATTGTACCTGGAAACTGGTCCTGCCACGATACCACACCCCACTCCTTAAAGCTGTGAGTGTGGCGATTATGTATTTAAAATGGTGCCGATCAGTCGTAGGCCTCACTTTATCACTGACACCTTGACTTAACTTTACTTAACGTTACACAATGCATGAGCCTGAGGATGCTGCTGCTATGCAAGCAGTGTACTTACTGTCTATACTTATGCATGTACTTTAAGTAAATCTGGAGGATTCCACTATGTGACAGTGCGAGAAATCATCACAGGGAGAACACAACTTCCATTTTCACCATGATGTAAGTTTGAGGTAAGAAAGATGTTAAAAATAAAAATCGTTTGAATTCTGATGCTGTTGCGAATGTCCAAAAAACACTGATACAGAATTTCGAGACAGTATGTGAGACCTTTAAATGTATCGCATCATTATGATGGTGAATATGCGATGCTTGTATTGCCTATGTGCAAAATGGATGAAGAAAAGAGTCATAAAGACATTCACACATCAGCTTTAAAGTTCGATGATTTGCTTCACTGCATCGAACCGTTCATCGAACATCAAAACACACAGATAGATCCAGTTGGAGCTGCAAGCCTCAACTATGTTGATAGTAAACAATGATGCTGACGTCACGTACCAAAACTTGAACAAACACGGCACCCAGATGTTTGGTCGTACTGCAACTCACGCACACATCCTGTTCATTTCTGAGGACGTGCTCAGAGGACGCGTAAAAAAAATGCTGGGAACACGTGGCAGCCATGATGCGTCTGCATATACATTCTGAGTGTGTATAAGTATAAACCGGCCCTATTGATCTGCTTTACAGTGTGAAGACTGACAGAATTCAGCGGCCATCTAGTGGATGAAATAATAAGTTTGAATATGCTTTATTGTAACCCTAAGGCAACTCATCAATATTTATAAGTGGGGCGGAGCCTCCAGAAATAAACACAACGGCAAATAAGGGCAGCTTTAGAAGAAACTGAAACTGAATCATTTGCTCACTCACCGCTAGCGATGACAACATGAATTGGTCCTCATGTAACGGCCAACTCACTCTCCCTGTGAGAGCTACACCGCCAAGACCCATTTAATGGCAAGCTGAGGATGTTAGACCCAACAACTCGTACTTCTTCCAAATAAACTACCCCAATCGACTATCAAAAATAAGGCAAAAAAAAATGCTAAATAATAAATTGAGTATATATTAATAACAAATAAAAATGAACAAATTCCAAACAAAATATATATATATATATATATACACTCACCTAAAGGATTATTAGGAACACCATACTAATACGGGGTTTGACCCCCTTTCGCCTTCAGAACTGCCTTAATTCTACGTGGCATTGATTCAACAAGGTGCTGAAAGCATTCTTTAGAAATGTTGGCCCATATTGATCGGACAGCATCTTGCAGTTAATGGAGATTTGTGGGATGCACATCCAGGGCACGAAGCTCCCGTTCCACCACATCCCAAAGATGCTCTATTGGGTTGAGATCTGGTGACTGTGGGGGCCATTTTAGTACAGTGAACTCATTGTCATGTTCAAGAAACCAATTGGAAATGATTCGAGCTTTGTGACATGGTGCATTCTCCTGCTGGAAGTAGCCATCAGAGGATGGGTACATGGTGGTCATAAAGGGATGGACATGGTCAGAAACAATGCTCAGGTAGCCCGTGGCATTTAAACGATGCCCAATTGGCACTAAGGGGCCTAAAGTGTGCCAAGAAAACATCCCCTACACCATTACACCACCACCACCAGCCTGCACAGTGGTAACAAGGCATGATGGATCCATGTTCTCATTCTGTTTACGCCAAATTCTGACTCTACCATTTGAATGTTTCAACAGAAATCGAGACTCATCAGACCAGGCAACATTTTTCCAGTCTTCAACTGTCCAATTTTGGTGAGCTCGTGCAAATTGTAGCCTCTTTTTCCTATTTGTAGTGGAGATGAGTGGTACCCGTGGGGTCTTCTGCTGTTGTAGCCCATCCGCCTCAAGGTTGTGCGTGTTGTGGCTTCACAAATGCTTTGCTGCATACCTCGGTTGTAACGAGTGGTTATTTCAGTCAAAGTTGCTCTTCTATCAGCTTGAATCAGTCGGCCCATTCATTCTCCTCTGACCTCTAGCATCAACAAGGCATTTTCCCACAGGACTGCCGCATACTGGATGTTTTTCCCTTTTCACACCATTCTTTGTAAACCCTAGAAATGGTTGTGCGTGAAAATCCCAGTAACTGAGCAGATTGTGAAATACTTAGACCGGCCCGTCTGGCACCAACAACCATGCCACGCTCAGAATTGCTTAAATCCCCTTTCTTTTCCATTCTGACATTCAGTTTGGAGTTCAGGAGATTGTCTTGACCAGGACCACACCCCTAAATGCATTGAAGCAACTGCCATGTGATTGGTTGATTAGATAATTGCATTAATGAGAAATTGAACAGGTGTTCCTAATAATCCTTTAGGTGAGTGTATATATATATATATATATATATATATATATATATATATATATATATATATATATATACCACTGCCCGTGGTTTGTTCTCCTGAATTGCACCCTATGTTGGCTGGGATTTGCTACAGCAGACCCCTGTGACCCGTAGTCCGGATATAGCGGATGGATGGATGTATATATATATATATATATATATATATATATATATATATATCATCCCAACCAGCCCCGACATAACACTCAACCCCAAAAGTGACCAGCGGAATGTAATAATACAAAGGTGCAGCAAAAAGTTAATATACAACAAGAACCCTTCCTTGACCCGACACTGAACATGAAATCAATGAGACACACAGAAAACATGAAACGCACATAAAAGTGCAGAAGAATAAGCGAAAAATGTATAATGTTTGTGAACCTGGTTCAGCTGGAAAAAAGTATTCAACGGCAATAATATAGGGACCAGTAACGGCGCACAGCACGATAACATGCACTGAATCCACTTGACTTGAGCGTTCCTAGTTTTCCTCCTCTTTCTCTGTACGCTTACCTTTGGTTTGCTCGGAGGTTGATGCGCTTGCTGCTTCCTGAGCAGCTCTTCTTTTCTCCACCCTAGTGGCCTACTTCTTCTCTTCTTCTGTCAGCATCTTTTTGCATTAAAATTGATCAATTCAGTGTTTGTGTTGCAACTACTTAGTACGTTTTCTTTAAATTATCACTTAAGCTGGCACTTAAGTATTCAATCTGCCTCAAGAATGATTTAATATATGAAGAGGCAGGGGAAGTGACGGCGAAGGTGTTAGGGATGAGAACGGCACCCGTGTGGTGCATGCTGGTCGCTGCCAAGAGTTGATTCTGCAATAAATTTAAATAATAAGAAGAATATCCTTGGAGGTCAATCATCACCCAGAAAGCGGATAGTAGACATCACGTAGTATATGGGTACCAAATTTCAAGTCAATAGTTCAAACAGTTTGCAAGCTAAAGGTGATTTAAAATCCTGTACAGACAAACGGACAGCCACGGTAGCGTATTATATAGAAAGATGAAAATGATGGCTTGCTCCTTTCCCCAGATATCAAGAAACAGTCTCACTGTGCTTAGCCTCGATACATCGGCGTAGTCCAGAACCCCGGGGTTTTGCAGTGCAAAGTTGACATTGTCAGGCATTGAAAGTGGCAAGTAGAAAAAGGTGTAAGCGATTTGGATCGGTGCTTTCTCCTGGCTCTGCAATGAATTGGTGGTATAGTAAAACAGCATTTCTCTCTTTCTTTTTTTTTTGACCTCCTGTTTAAATAGTAAATGTCCCAGATGAAGGTGATGAAATTGACAGGACAAATTATCATGAGGGACCATGGTTCTACAGTGTTATTCTTCCTCTGTTTCCAGGGGAGCATATTTACATAGACACACAAACGATGTAAGCAGGACAACGCTATGAAATACGAGATTCAGCACAAAATACACTTATGACAATGTTAATTATGTATTCTAGCACCACTACACTCAGACATTGACACAGAGGGAGTGAAACTGATGCCATGATATGAAACTGTATAACCGGACTGCCATGATATGCCCTTTCAATTTAGTTGTGGTGCGACAGCAGCTCCATGACAAAAAAGCAAAATAATTGTGATCAAGCAAGACATTAGTCCCCCTCAGTACTGTTCATGTCAGAGTCATGAAGCCTTGAGCTGTAGTAGCCCACAATAACACAAGAGGGTGCATTGATCCTCTGTGCCAGGTGCTGAAATTCCACCCTCTCATGTGAAAGCAGCAGAAAAAATACAAGAAAAGCGGGCAAAGAAACGCGCGACTACTATCCCGATTACAACATCGGGCTGTGCGTTGGTTTTTGTTTCAAAACATGTCACACGAAAGACACGTACAAGATCTGCATCAGGATAGCAGTGGACAATCGACAGACCTTCCCTACCGTATTTATGTTGACTTTTTGGAATTTGCATATTTCTCATGTCATTAACATTTTTGCTTGTTGATAAAAATTATAAACTTTTTTGGCTCGGTTATATGGGGGTTAAATATAACGCTAAAGCCGTTACGGTTAACACTAAGGCTATTGACTACTACTGCAGTTTTATTCCCAAGCATTAACTGACGAAAATTTTCATCACTACACTACACTACACTAACATTTGAATTGAATCCATCCATTATCCAACCCACTATATCCTAACTACAGGGTCACGTGGGTCTGCTGGAGCCAATCCCAGCCAACACAGGGCGCAAGGCAGGAAATAAACCCCAGGCAGGGCACCAACCCACCACAGGGCACACACACATCCACACACCAAGCACACACTAGGGACAATTTAGGACCGCCAATGCACCTAACCTGCATGTCTTTGGACTGTGGGAAGAAACCCACACAGACACGGGCAGAACATGCAAACTCCACGCAGGGAGGACCCGGGAAGTGAATCCAGGTCTCCTAACTGCGAGTTAGCAGCGCCACCCACTGTGCCACCATGCCGCCCATGCATACAGGATTGCAAAATTATTTTTATTGAGTTACACTATATACTGTATTGGGTATCGAAAATGGGGTTGAATTTCAATACTTTTCTTATAATGGCATCAAAGTTTAAAATTTTTGTATTATGACAACAATGGCCCTCAGTTTCGTCTTCATCCTCTCCTCCATTACTACCTGCAGGGGGGTCCAGAGTCCATCCCATATCTGGGCCTGCCCTTTCAATCAGTTTGTTGATTCTCTTGAAGTGAAGCTTCCAGTCCAGCACACCACAATGTAGAAAATCGCACTGGCCATCATAGATTTCCCAGGTCCTCCCTGTGTGGAGTTTGCATGTTCTCGCCGTATCTCCGTGGGTTTCCTCCCACAGTCCAAAGACATGCAGATTAGGTACTTTGGCAATCCTAAATTGTCCCTAGTGTGTGCTTGGTGTGTGTGTGCCCTGCGGTGGGCTGGCACCCTGCCCGGGGTTTGTTTCTGCCTTGAGCCCTGTGCTGTCTGGGATTGGCTCCAGCAGACCCACATGACCCTGTGTTAGGATATAGCAGGTTGGAGAATGACTGACTGACTATAATAATAATAATAATAATAATTATAATAATAATAAATGTTTTGCCTCCCTCTTCAGAAGACAGAGATTTCACTTAATTAGCAGCTATAAGCTGGTCCACTATGAGCACCAGTGGTGGTCCGAGCGCTTGTGCCCTCTGAAGGACTGCTGTTTCATCAAGAGGTAATGCCCAATCCCCATGGCCCTGGTATGGCTATGATGGTTAGAGAATGGAACAGATGAGTAACAAAAGTAGACATCACATCCAATGCTGAAAAACTCTCACTCTGCTACCCAGTAATGGAAAAGGCTAAAAAAAAAAGCTTTCTGGAAGCACAACAAGTGTTTTAAATGACACGTTGGAAAAGTAAACACAAGAACAGCATCCAATTAAAATCTCCAGCATGTGGTTTGTGGAGAGATTCAATAGGCGATAGAGTGGCATCGCTTGAAAGAAAAGCGGCATCCGCTTTTTCCAGACCTGCCAGAAAATATGTCGCCGGAGGTGGAAAGCAGTCGTTTTAGAGAGGGGAACTTTCAAATCAAAGTTGATGTTTTCTGTTAACTACTAACAGAAGTTACTCTGTCTTTATCCATGGTCAAACTAGACAAAATGCTAATAAAAGAACATACTGTATATATGCAGTCAGTGTCTCTTTAACCATGCAAATCTAATAATAATAATAATAATAATAATAATAATAATAATAATAATAATAATCCCTGTGACTGGATTAAGCGGTTTTAGAAACTGGTATGGTATGTCATTACGTTGATAAAACCCCTTCAGCCAATTTAGGGTCACAGGTGGCAGGAGGCTATTCCAACAGTGATGGGCTGAGGACAGGACACAGCCATGGACAGTGTACTATATCTATACCAGTCTATCAGTCACCAGTATATCTGTAAGGATAAGGACTCCGCACGAGAGATAAGGTGTTAGTCAACAGTGCCCTTTTGTGTTCTGATGGGAAATCACCATTATCTGAACCTTTAAGCTGCACACATGTGACAATAAATATACAGTGTATATATGTATACAGTGGAACCTCGGTTTACGAGTAACTTGGCTTATGAGTGTTTTGCAAGACGAGCAAAAATGTTTAATAAATTTTGACTTGATAAACGAGCGATGTCTTGCAATACGAGCAGTATGGATACACTTTGTCTGCTGAGCATCATGTGATCACAACTGAGCTGATGGTTCTTCTCTCTCTCTCCTTATCTCGCTTGCTCGCTCACCCAGCACGTCTCTCTCTCTCTCTCCTTATCTCGCTCGCTCGCTCGCCCAGCGTCTCTCCCTCTCTCTCCTTATCTCGCTCGCTTGCTCGCCCAGCGCATCTCTCTCTCTCTCGCTCACTCGCCCAGCATGTCTCTCTCTCTCTCTCTCCTTATCTCGCTCGCCCGTCTCTCTCTCTCTCTCTCTCTCTGGCAATCGTCTCCTATTCTCCGTCTAAGTCTGTGTGCCTCACTCATATAGTCAACATCCGTATGAGCGTATACTGTTTACTACAGCATTGTGACTGTGTGTGTGTGCTCTGTGAAGTGCGAGTCCCCATCTTGCTCCCCAAAACACGAAGCTGAGTCTCAGTACTTTAACACCAGCTTTATTCAGCTTGAGACCGCAACAGCGCTGTTATTTATTGTAGCGGGATCTTTATAATGTTCTTTGTATGACCCATTGACGACAGGCGCTTATAGCATGTCTGCGATCTTTTTGGATGCGCTTATGCGGCGAACTGCTACAGCACTGGGAGACTGCGATTGCTTTGGGACGCTCTTCTGCGTGTCGTCCTGTTGGGTGGAATCCCACATGAGTTTAGAAACTCACACCAGCCATGATTCTTTTTAAAAGTAAAGTGCAGGTTAATTTGTATTATGTATTTTACTTTATATTTTGTATTAATCATTTTTATATGAATAGTTTTGGGTTGTGGAATGGATCATCTGAGTTTCCATTATTTCTTATGGGGAAATTCGCTTTGATATACGAGTGCTTTGGATTGTGAGCACGTTTCCGAAACAAATTATGCTCGCAAACCGAGGTTCTACTGTATATATATATATATAGTAAAACAGGAGATGAGACAAGATAAAGAACTGGGGAACCTTGAGGATGAACCCCACATAATTGATGACAGAAATGAAAAAAGAGAACAATAATATTTGTTCTTTCTCAGACAGTAGTCAAATCATGACTGGCACAAAATGGCAGAAGAAAGACTGGAAGAGGTGGGGCCAAGGGACTGTTACCCAGAAGTGACGTCACTGGGACTGCCACTCACCTGATCTGTAGGGGAGAAAGGAGGAGAAGCATTAAGCAACAGCATCAGCTCTTGACTCTGGGTAGAATTACAATCAGATAAACCTTTAAGTTGTCTCCCAGTCACTATTATATATATACATTGTCGGGGATGGCTGGGGTGGCGACCGGAAGAGAGCTTAAGTCCACCTCAGACCACGTGGGGGCAACCACCCTGGTTCCTTTGGGGGCCACGGGTACAGAGCTTTGAAGCTCTACCCTGTAGGGGCCACTGCCAGGGGGTGCCCCTGTGCCTAGAAAGCCCTGGACCTCAACACTTCTGCCACATCCGGAAGTGCTGGGGGGAAGAGGATCGGGAACACCCGGAGTGCTTCCGGGTATGCAGCTGGCACTTCCGCCACACTAGGGAGTGTTGGTGAAAGATTACCGGGAGGCACCTGGAGCACATCCGGGTGCATATAAAAGGGGCTGCCTCCCTTCAGACGAGGGTTGGAGTCGGGAGGAGAAAGACATGGTCTTGGAGGAGAGGAGTGGAGGCAGCCTGAAGAAGGTAAGAGGCACTGTGTTGTGGCCAGGACTTTGGGGACTTTTGGGGTGTGTTGCACCTTTGTAAATAATGGCACTTGTAAATAAATGTGTGTTGGGTGACATTAATGTGTCTGCCTGTCTGTGTCCGGGCCGGCTTCCACAATATATATATACAGGGTGGTGCAGATCTAATTGTGCAGATCCAGGTAGTCTGGATGACTTTGATTTATGCGGGAACGATTCCTAATGTCGTTAGTTTGCACACTTCTCGATAGATAGATAGATAGATAGATAGATAGATAGATAGATAGATAGATAGATAGATAGATAGATAGATAGATAGATAGATAGATAGATAGATATTGTAACCAGTATGGGGACCATCAAACCCCAATCTCCAGACACCAAATCACCCAACCCAGTCCCAGATTTAAATAACAAATTAATTTATTAAGCACAGTACTTTTGCAAAAAAGCAAGCTCCAGTTCCACAACCACATATAACATATCGCTCTTTCCCCTCCTTCTGTTCCTTGAGGTCGCTCTCTGCTTCCTGACTCTGACTCAGCCAGAAGGGGTTTTTTTATGCCTGAGTAAAAGGGGGCTACCAGTGCCACCATGCTGCACTCAGGTAGCACTTCTGGATTAGAACCTCCTGAAAATAAGGACTCCTCCGTTCTGCAACAACCACTGGTGGCCCCCAGAACACCCTTACAGGGCTGGTCAATGAATTTACAACTGCAATGCCACCCTATGGGTGTGCGCATGGAGAATCCACCTAAGTGATTCTGCCATGTAGTATACTGGGGAAGGAATTGTTCTGGATAGAAAATCAAACCCCTGTTATCCATTATGGCCTCCCAGCTAGGAACAGCACCAGTAACCAACACTACCAAGATGTGCATCCATCCTCGTTCTTTCATTTGGACAAGGAATCACCCTCTTTCCTTGCTGTGAATCCAGTCTATCTATCCACCGGGACACCTACAATCTTGTCAGGCTTGGGTCACACAGTTGCACAGATTCATTCAGGGTTTTCAAGAAACAGAAACTTTATTCATAAACAACATAATAAAGCAGAGGATGTCTGTGGGAGAAGAGAGACAAGGCAATAAGACAAAAGGACAGCTGCTGTACAGGCTTTTAAATATTCAAAGTGACATGCAAGATGGAGATCACGCGGAACAGCAGCAGTAAGCCAGCAGTTAATCGAGCAAAGAGGAGGTCAAAAACTGTATTTATTTCCCATTGTATCACCGTTTAAGAGGGGGTTTCGGAGAAGCAACCGTGTCTTCTGGGGTGCATTAAGCCCCCCTCTTCACACCCCCTTCCTCAGCTTTATTCACATCTTTGTGAAATAAACGACTCTCCAAACCAGGTTCAGATAGGCGCGATAGGACATCTGCATAAATGCGCACAGAGCTGGGTCGATGACTGACAGTAAAACTGTATGGTTGCAAGCTCAAAAACCGTCTAATGAGACAAGAGTACAAATTTTTCTGACAGTATAGCCATTGAAGAGGAGCATGATCAGTCACCAATGTAAAATTATGATCCCATAAATAATAACGGCGCACATCCACAATCCCATTTAATTGCCAAACATTCGTTCTCAATTGCCGAATAATTGCATTCCCGAGAAAGCAATTTGCTACTTAAAAATGTGATAGGGTGCTCTTCACCATCAAAAACCTGAGACAGGACATGGCCTAACCCAAACGCACTAGCATCCGTCTGTAGAACAAAATCCATAGAGAAGTCGGGATTCCGCAAAACCGGGTAAGAAGACAAAGCAGTTTTCCAATGGCAAATGGAACATTCACAATCATCTGTCCATTAAACAGGGTGGTTCTTTCTGCCTCTTGTAATATTGGAAAGAGGAGCAGCCCTATTTGCAAAATCAGTGATAAATCTAATTTAATAACAGGCAAGCTCCAGAAAAGCACAAACCTGTTTCTGTGTCTCCAGTCATGGCAAAGCAAGCACCTCATCCACTTTTCTAAGTTGTCGGCAGATCAAACCCCTGCCCATTGAATAGCCCATATGATGAGTCTCAAACATACTCAACGTACATTTGTTAGGGTTAGCGGTCAAACCAGCCTGTCTTAAGCTATCAAGAACATCCTGAAGTAATACTAAGTGCGTATGCCAATCACTACTGAAAATTACAACATCATCAATGAGTATTCAGAATGAGGACGCAAGATCTGATCCATCATACGCTGGAAAGTCAGAGGCACTCCATGAAGTCCAAAGGGAAGTCTAGTAAATTTGTAAAGACCGTCAGGAGTTGCAAATGCTGTTTTCTCACAACTGTCAGCCTCAAGAAGTACCTGCCAGTAACCCTTCATGAGATTCAGTGTGGAGATATAGGAGGCCTGACCCGGCTTTTCCAACAACTCCTCAACACGGGGCATTGGGTAAGCATAAATTTGGAGACCTTATTCAAGCATCTGAAATGGATACAGAACCGAACTGATCCATCTGGTTTTGGGACAAATACAACAGGACTGCACCATTCACTCTTACTTACAAATAACACCCAATGCCAGCATCTGTTTGACTTCTTCGCACACAATATTCCATCACGCTTCTGGGATCTGAAATGGGCATATCTGCACCCTAACACCAGGTTCAGTGGTGATTTTATGTTCTGGAATCCAAAATGGCAGTTCAAACTTTAAAGTTCCAACCCTTATATTTTAAAAGAAGCAGCACTGCCTCATAGTCCTGAACATCCCCATGTACACAGTGTATGTTCACAGTCTCAGTGCCACAATGGGACGTACTGCTGAGGCGGTCACGTCTTACAATACAAAGGCCACTACCTGAGTTCAACAAGGCAGGGATCTCGCGGCCCACTAACATCACGGACATCATTAACCGGTCCTTTTTTTGTGAAATAGAAGGAACATGGGAGCAACACACCTCAGCTAAGCTGACTTCCAAGGACCGAGCAGGGGACAGGTGACACTCTCTGGCAAAGTGGCCGACCTGATCACATCGGAAACATCTGTGCTCAGCACCACTGCCGAAATACGCATGGCCGCGTCCACAACCAGGAGCCTCTCCAGATGTGGTCACATAAGTAACAACGGGAGCCCATAATGGCCTTTTTGAGGAAAAGAGATGTTCATGGTCCTGAGCCCACTGTTCATTGCGATGATCTTGGGCAGGTTGAGAGTGTGTCTCTGGTGGAGCAAATGCACCAACCTGTCTACAAGCAACCTGGGAGCCTTACAATTATTTGTCCAAGGTGGAGTACGAGTCAACATCGTGATGAAAAAACTTGTCCCTGAGAACTTCAGGATTCCGCATCACTGGCTACTTTCTCCACAACAGATCCTGCAACTGAGCACAAACAGGGCAATCTAGGTCCAGTTTCCATTGGCAAAGCACAGAGCCCTTAGCCAGGAAGCTTGTAGTTTTACGTAGAATAACTTGTTGCTTCAAGAAATCATAATCACCAAGCTTATTTTGCAACGTAAGCAGGGCATCCCCGGACGAAAATGGCACAACGATGGCACGCCAGGTTCATCTATCCCAGCACATCAAAGTCACCGAGTGTTCAAAAGCTAGCAGGAACATCTCGAGGTCATCCGTAGGACCCATCTTCGCTAGCAGATCATTAGGAGCAACAGTGGGATGTAGTGTATTGTAATGTATTATGTTTTACTGCTTGTTTTCTTATCTGTTGATGATTTTTTGATTGTAGAGCACTTGGATCAGCTTTAAGGGTTAGGGTTTAGTGCTATAGAATCTAACGTGACTTGACAATATCTATCTATCTATCTATCTATCTATCTATCTATTATATAGTGCTATATAGTGCCTTACACATCTATCTATTTCAATGCAAATATTTTGCTTTAATACTGGAACATACTTAGTAGAGGTGTTTCTAATTAACTACCTTCTCCTCAAAATGAGTCACATAGTTCTATAATTTATGGGCTCAAGCTTGGAGAAGCCAAAATGTAAAAGATTTATTTGAAATTGCAAAATGCAAATCAGATTTTTTAAATAATCTCTGAGCAAAGAGGCTTAATCTGACTGTGACATATGATCATCACTGACTCAAGTTAAGTAAACGTGTGTTGAGCTGTCCTGCTATGGACTGGCACATCAGATGGCATAAGGATTATCCTAAGAATAAAAGGTGACTCTGCATTTCGCTTGTGGCTGCAAGTCCTGCGTTTTACCGCTTAGATAGCATCTGGCTTGCCACCATTTGTCTAAGGTGTTATTTATTAATGTATGGCATTAGTGTGTCACATATCATTGTGTATTGTTTTCTGGCCGCATTGTTCTTTTAATTAAAGTAGGTCTATAGCACATATAGCATAAATGAGGAAGTACGCTTCATTGGAATAAAATGAAATTTTAATTTTAATTTAAAAGTTTAAAATGCTAGACAGATGAACAAATGATAAATGTGTAGATGGATGACGGTGTATATCAGCTTGAGATATTAATAGAAGGGTAAGTCTTTTGTTGAATACAAAGGATGGCGGGAAAAGATGCTTAAGACAACATTCCTTGTAACAGCCATTTCAAAGTTGAAACAATAACAAAAAAAAACAAAAAACAAAAAGATCTTTCACGGTCACAAAACAAGAACTTCAAGTGAATTTGTCAATCAGTCTTAAGCTGAACTGTTCAGGCTTGAGCTTCCCCTCAGGCTAAATTCCATAATACAACTAAGGAGAGCAGTTCAGGTCATCTGTAAATTGCTTTTTATGAATGTGAATGTGAATGTTTATTATTATTATTTTTTTTTTTTTAAGGTTAAAGCCTCATTTATTAAACTTTATCAATTTCAGCAGGGTTGAGGTGAAGTGCTAATAATCCATATCTAAACCCGCATTGCCATCTTTCCAACCTAAGATCTTCTAAACCTGCCCTCTAAAACCTGGAGCCTACCCAAGATTCACCACCATGCCCAAGGTAGTACCAATCCTAGATGTGATGCCAAGCTTTTGTAAGATGTAATGAATCACACATCTAATCTCACTCACACTGGAAAAACTGAGGGAAGCCCAAACCCAGTCTATTGCATATCTGAGTGCAGCCACTAATTAGCACAGCACTGTGAAGAATATTTAAAATGGTGACGGAGATATTTATGGGATATTCTGCTACATCTAAATACTATCAGAAGAAATAAGGCATTGCCCAGGTGTATTTGTATAATGGGTTAAGGTAAGAAACCAAATATCGATGTGTTTTCTAAATGGTGACCTTTTTTATCATTGCTGGCTGTCCTGTCGATCATCTCCACTGCCCTGTGATCAATTCTCTGCTTTCATAAGACACAAATGTGTTATTCTTGGGTATGATTGGATTCAATAATTGCCATAATCCCTTCCTGGGTTGAATGCATAAACACTACTTCTTTATGCTGTATTTCCTGGTTTAGAGAGGCATGAGAAATGGATAATTAATCCCACCTTAATAGACTGAATGGCTTGTTAAATAACTGAATGATTGAATTTGTGTTGTTCCCTTTACTGAATGATTTATTTTGAAACTTTGGAAACTCCAGTGTCTCTACATGTTAAGTTAGATTGACTGTAATATACATGCAAGCTCTCATGATCATCCACTCAGCTCTTTTGGAGCAATGTTTGGTGGTGTTAGTCCTCCCATTCTTGAAACTCCATGAACTCTATACTTTAAATTGCATTCAAAATAATATAAATACACAATTTAATGAAAGCAAACATAGACATTTTTGAGTGAGGCGAAATTTTATGTTGGTCCACCATTACAGCACACCTCACTGTGATTTCCATCTATACAAGTTCAAGGAGGTTCGGCTCAAGCTTTATAACACACTGGTGAGGCCTCATCTGGAGTACTGGGTGCAGTTTGAGTCTCCAGGCTACAAAAAGGACAGAACAGCACAAGAGAAGGTCCAGAGAAGAGCGACGAGGCTGATTCAGGGCTACAGGGGATGAGTTATGAGGAAAGATTAAAAGAGCTGAGCCTCCAGATGAGGCCTCACTGGTGTGTTATAAAGCTTGAGCATCACCTCCTGTGACTTGTACTCCACACATCAAGGCGCTATATAACCTGACATTCTGTTAGCCTCCTTAATGGCTTCTGAACACTGTCTGGCAGTTATATGTCTCATATACTATTAGTTATATATATGTCTTTTAAATGTATCTCTCATTTTCTACTGTGTATGTTGATGTTTTCTTTCTTTTATTCTTTATATAAAGCACTTTAAGCTGCAATTCATGCATGAATGGTGCTATATAAATAAAGTTTGATTCAATGTAATCTAGTGACAGCTGTGAAAAATTATAAATCTAATTTTTTCATGTACAATGGAGAATAAAAAAAAGTTTATGATACAATACAGCGGTTCTCAAACTACCTGGAATAATTCTGTGTCCCCTGCATAATATAAGATAGATGAGAATAACGCCCTGATACAACTAACAAAGGTGTGATACTCATGCGGTGTCGCGGTATCCTATCATTTTTACTTCCATAAGATTTGCATGTGTTTGGCTAACTTCGATGAAATATTTGCACTTTATTTTTTTTGAAGTGCTTTAATAACCGTTAAAATGCCTTGTGTGGTTTTTGGTAGTACAGTAATCTCTCGCTATATCACGCTTCGACTTTTGCGGTTTCACTCCATCGCGGATTTTAAATGTAAGCACATCTAAATATATATCACAGATTTTCGCTGGTTCGCGGATTTCTGCAGACAATGGGTCTTTTAATTCATGCTACACGCTTCCTCAGTTTGTTTGCCCTGTTGATTTCATACAAGGGACGCTATTGGCGGATGGCTTAGAAGCTACCCAATCAGAGCATGTATTACATATTAACTAAAACTCCTCAATGCTATAAGATATGCATCCTGCGCGGAGCTTGATTGTTTGCTTGTCTCTGCCTCTCTCTCACCCTCTCTGCGCCTGACGGAGGGGCTGTTTGCACAGAGGCTGTTTGCTTAAAAGATACTGACGCTCCTCTAAAAAAATGCCGCTTTATTGCGGTGCTCGGCATATTTAAAAGCACAAAAGCACACGTATTGATTTTTTGATTGTTGCTTTAATCTCGCTCTCTCTCTCTGACGTTTTATGCGCCTGACGGAGGAGATGTGAGCAGAGGGGCTGTTTGCTTAGAAGATACTAACGCTCCTCTAAAAAATGCCGCAGCAAACTTAAAAGCACACGTATTGATTTTTTGATTGTTTGCTTTTCTTTGTGAGCGCTCTCTCTCTCCTCTCTCTCTCTCTCTCCCTCTGAAATTCTCTGCTCCTGAAGAGAAGAAGATCTATTTGCATTCTTTTAATTGTGATAAAGAACTGTCATCTCTGTCTTGTCATAGAGGACAGTTTAAACTTTTGACTAAAGGGTGTTATTTCATGTCTAGAGGGCTCTAATAATGTTAACAGTGTGGGAGAGTTTATAAGGGCTTAAAATATATAAAAATAACTACACAAACATATGGTTTCTACTTCGCGGATTTTCGTCTATCGCGGGGGGTTCTGGAACGCAACCCCCGCGATCGAGGAGGGATTACTGTAATTCTAATCCCACAAACAAAATAAAATAAAATTATTTATTCTTATTTAATTATGTTTTATGTAAAGAAACGATTAAATAGGTTTTCATTTTTAAAAATCTCGTAAACGAGATCTGTGCGAGATGAACGTATTTTCGTCCGACAAATATTATACCGCTGTTAGTTATGTCATGAAAATAAGCCAATACGCAGTAAATTATTTAACTCAATTCTGGCAAAATTGGCTACGCTTGCCAACGCATTATCAGCTGGTCTACTGTTACCCGAATGTTTGCGACAGATACCGATACGTCTCGATCTTTCTGGATTGAAAATACGCGACTATAAAAGTGGCAGCAGCAGTGGCGCCACTCGTCATAGAAACAAACTTCAAAGAGAAAAGGAGCTCAGAGTGTCTCGATATCTCGAATATCAAACCAAACCTGGACAGGCTGTGTACTTCAAAGCAGGCGCATATTAGTCATTAGGTCTGTGCCTTAGAAATGTTTTATTTTAATTTTAGTTATAATGCATTCATTGTGGTTATATGCTTTCAAATTTAAATTTGAAATAAAAATGAAAAAAATTAATTGTTCATTTATTCGATGCCCCCGTTGTACAGCTTCAGTGCCCCACAGTTTGAGAACCGCTGATATAATAGAAGATAAAAGTGACCAATTCTGTAAAATATCAATGGAAAAACAAAAAAATCTCACATTACTAGAACCACACAATCCACAAGTCACTTATTCAGTCGTCTACTGAAAAGGAGCAAAATGGATGGATTTTTTTGCTAAAGTATTGTAATATATATATACTTTCAGAAAAAAAAATCATAAACACAAAACCTATTGACATAAACCTATGCCTTTGAATTGAAGATCTGCCTCTCCCCCTCATTCCTTGGTCAAAGGTCCTGTCTTCCACTCAAAAGTGCATTATTGTGTGACTATGTTTCCTGTTTATGATGTTCTGATCTTTCCTGAAGTTTCTATGCAGCTATATTTTAGCAAAAACAAAGCATGCATTTTATAACTGGATAACTGACATGTGAATTATGCGAAACAGGTAACGTGACGATTTTATTTCCCTTTTTCCCATTGGGTGATTTTTAACATTGTTCACCATTGTAATGTTTTATTTTGTTTTACATTGGAACATAAAGAACATAAGAAATTTGACAGACGAGAGGAGACCATTCAGTTCATTAGCAAATAGCCATGCTGTCCCAACATCTCATCCTGATTCTTCTTAAAGGTTGTCAAGGCTAGTGCTTCAACTCCATGTCTCTGTAGCTTGTTTCAGATTCCCACAAGCCTTTGCTTAAAGATGTTCTTCCTGGCTTCAGTCCTAAATGCGCTTCCCCTGAATTTCCACTGAAGTCCTCAAAAATGTTGATTGACCGTAAATGCTGAAAGTATATTGCTGGATCTCCTTTAGCAACACATTTGAAACTTTTGAAGACCTGGATGAGGTCCCCATGCAGTCTTCCTCTGATTGAAACTAAACAGGTTGAATTATCTGAGTCTGTCACTGTAGCACATGTCCTTAAGTCCCATGATGCACCTGGCTGCTCTCCTCTGCTCAGCTTCAAGTTCTGCTATGTCCTTCTTGTACTGCAGTGACCAGAATTGCACACAATACTCCACATGTGGTCTCACTAGTGAATTATGTAGTTTGTGCAGAACATCCCTTGACTTAAAAAGCAGTTTTATTTATGAAATAATTAACATTTTATTTGCATTTTTGCTTGCTTCTGATCATTGCTTAGAATGTTGTGTCAACATAAACCCCTAAATCCTTTGCAGAGGTTGCTTCCTTTAGGTCAGTGTCTCCCATCGTGTATTTATAATTAACATTCATTCTGTCTACATGTAGCACTTTGCACCTTTCAACATTAAACTCCATTTTCCAAGTGTTTGCCCAATTCTTGTCCAGGTTTCCTGGAATTATTTTTGCTTCCTCCTCAGTGTCTTCCATCCCTCCATTTTAATGACATCTTCAAATTTCACAAATTTACTAGCAATACCAAAATTAATATAAATCAAAAAAGTGATGGCCCAAGGACAGACCCCTAATGGCTCGTTTCTCCTCTTATATGTATTGTAGCTGTTGGTAGCCCAAAATGACCAAAGTTCTGCAGCTTTAGTTTACTTATTCTGGCAATAGCTTGACGTGTTGAAATGATTCCACCGACAAAATATTTCGTTATTAAAAGCTGTAGTAAAATTCAGAGAAAATATTAATATAGCAAAGAAAAGAAAAGTTCTTGCTTAAGAAAATTTCTGTTTTAAGCTTATAAGAGGTGGGATCAAAAATGAAACATTCATTGCAGTAAAAGATTTACAACTACTAGTCATCCTCAGAATACTCTCCTGCCATTTTGTGAAGCAGTTCTGGAAGTGTCTTTAGTTTGGCTGTCGCGGCTGCCTGGATGTCCTCAATGGATTGAAATCTTTTCCCTTTCGTGGTCATTTTCAATTTAGGGAACAGCCAGAAGTCGCACGATGCCAGATCCGGCGAATGAGGTGGATGCGGCCACAGCGTAATGTTTTAATTCGACAGAAATTGTCGTACTAGAAGGGATGTGTGACATGATGAAGATTGAAACCGTTTTTTAACGTTATTGCTGTTGAAGGACGTCCTGATCAAAATCGATCAAGACTACTTACATCGGTTCCAATGAAACGCTTTGAACATTTGATGAAAAACATTTTAATGACAGAGACAAAGTCTTTTCAAGACAACAATCAATTTGCTTATTGAGCAAACAGAAGTGTGGAAGATGCTCTGCTTGTTATCTTACATCAAGTCGGCACCTTTCTTGATCAGCCTGGTTCATATGTCAGAGCACTATTTTTGGATTTTTCAATACCATACAGCCTCAAATTGAACAGTATGAATGTAAACCCATTTATTACACTATGGATTCAGAACTTTCTTTAAAACTGTTCACAGACAGTTAAAGGTCAGGACACTTTTTCAATAGTCATTCAATCAAACACAGGAAGTCCGCAGGGGTGTGTGTCTTAACCACCATTACTGTATACTCTGTTCACAAGTGACTTGAGACAGAACAATGACCACTGCTCCATTATTAAGTATGCGGATGACACCAGGCTCATAGGACGCATATCTGGGGAGGATGAAAGCCATTATCTAAATCAAGTGGACTGGATGGTAAACTGGTGCAATAAAAACTCTCTCACTCTGAATGTAAAAAAGACCAAAGAAATGATATTTGATTTTACAAGACAGAAATCTGTATGTTCACCTATTGTAGTTCTCGGAGACGAGGTAGAAATAGTGACTGAACATAAATACTTAGGAACGTACCTAGATAACAATCTTAACTGGAATACAAATACAAAAAAAAAAAACGATTGTCTAATTGCAACCAGCGCTTATTTCTCCTCCATAAACGCGAAACTTTTTAAAGTAGACAAGGACCTCATGCTGTCTGATCCAGTCTGTGATCACTTTCAGTGTCATTGCCTGGTTTAATAGTCTGACAAACCAAAACTCCAAAAAGCTCCAGAAGATTACGAAGTATGCAGCTAAAGTTATTGTGGCTGATGGAGATGATTTGCTGCGGTGGGCTGGCACCCTGCCCGGGGTTTGTTTTCTGCCTTGCGCCCTGTGTTGGCTGAGATTTGCTCCTGCAGACCCCCGTGACCCCGTAATTAGGATATAGCGGGTTGGATAATGGATGGATGTAGATGATTTGACTAGCGTGTGTGTGTCAAAGAAACTGGAAATCATCTCAACTGATGACAGACATCCATTACATGGTGAACTAAAGTTCAATAAATCAGGAAGGAGAGTCGCTTTGAAAACCCACACAACTCGCTCCAGGAACTAGTGCCTTTCGACTTTTCAATAAGAAATATTGGAGATAATGATTAAGGTTTTGATATACATCCTGTAACCTTTTTTTATCTGACTGCCTTACCTTACTTAATCTTTCTTATTTCTATTTGTCTGTTTTATTTCATTCTGTCTATTATTAGATGCAACTGAGGAGGCAAATTTCATATGACTAAATAAAGAAACCTTAAACCTGAAACCTTAACCTTAATTGTTGGTGCAGTGTCACCAAAAAGCGATTTTAACATCTGATGGGTTTCCTGAGCTTTTTGCAGTTTGAAGCAAAATTTCATGTTAATGCGTTGCTCGACATCCATAATTAACGACAAACTTGAAAAACACACTTGAACTCAACAGGGGCTCACAAACGACTGACAGGATCAACCGAGTTGAAACATGTCACAAACTCGGCTCTAGGAAGGACATGTCAGAACCTGCACTGAATTGTTTTGCGTTGCTGTTGGATGGATACTCCGCATCACAATTCACCATACTTTTTGATCACACCTCGTACATCTTGTTTCATTCTTTACATTTGCTCATACAGTTGAACCATTTCTAAACGGTCAGAATGATGTATGCCTATTGTGGAATGTGGCCCGGACACAGACAGATGGACAACGGTTGTCACTCAACACACACATTTACTTTGTACAATATTTACAGTTATAATTGTTCACAAACCCAGTGCCTCCAGCACCGATTCCCCAAAGTCCAGGCCTCAGTCTCCAGTGCCTTCCTTCCGGCCGCCTCCACTCCTCTCTCTCTCCAGACTCCCATCCACTTCCACCCGACTCCAGTCTCCGAATGAATATATAAGCCCAGATGGGCTCCAGCTTGTCCCCGACACTCACCTGTGTGACGGAAGTGCCGGCTGTGCACCCGGAAGTCTTCTTCACCCCAGCACTTGCTGGTGTGGCGGAAGTGCTGAGGTCCAGGGCTCTTCAGGCAAAGGGGCGCCCCCTGGCGGTGACCACAGGCCCCTACAGGGTTGAGCTTCCAAGCTCTGCATCCGTGGTCTCCAGTGCAACCAGGGCAGTCGCCCCCTTGTGGTCTGGAGGAAGCACAAGCCCTCCTCCGGTCTTCCTGGGCGTCCCGGCTGGGTACCACCCCCAGCCGTCCGCCACACTATCCATCCATTTTACAACCCGTTGAATCCAAACACAAGGTTATGGGGGTCTGCCGGTGCCAATCCCATCCAACACAGGAATCAATCCATTTATTCCAGTTTTAATGTACTGTAATATGTTATTAATTTTATGTTGTGTCTATAATTAACATTATACAAAGTTATTGTCTGTTATACAGTGGTGTGAAAAACTATTTGCCCCCTTCCTGATTTCTTATTCTTTTGCATGTTTGTCACACAAAATGTTTCTGATCATCAAACACATTTAACCATTAGTCAAATATAACACAAGTAAACACAAAATGCAGTTTTTAAATGATGGTTTTTATTATTTAGGGAGAAAAAAAAATCCAAACCTACATGGCCCTGATCATCAAACACAAGGGGGCAAATAGTTTTTCACACCACTGTATCTGCATTTTTATCACTCTTTAATATTGTTCTTTATCAGTATGCTGCTGCTCGAGTATGTAAATGTCCCCTTGGGATTAATAAAGTATCTATCTATCTATCTATCTATCTATCTATCTATCTATCTATCTATCTATCTATCTATCTATCTATCTATCTATCTATCTATCATCCAACCTCTGCTCCTTAGAGACAAGCTGACTGAGATGGGAGTAGACTCACACCTGGTGGCATGGATTGTGGACTATCTTACAGACTGACCTCAATATGTGTGTCTTGGGAACTGCAGGTCTGACATTGTGGTCAGCAGCATAGGAGCGCCGCAGGGGACTGGACTTACTCTGGTCCTGTTCAGCCAACATACATCAGACTTCCAATACAACTCGGAGTCCTGCCACGTGCAAAAGTTCACTGACAACACTGCTATGGTGGGCTGCATCAGGAGTGGGCAGGAGGAGGAGTACAGGAAGCTAATTAAAGACTTTGTTAAATGGTGCGACTCAAACCGCTTACACCTTAACACCAGCAAGACCAAGGAGCTGCTGGTGGATTTTAGGAGGCCCAGGCCCCTCATGGACCCCGTGATCATCAGAGGTGACTGTGCAGAGGGTGCAGACCAATAAATACCTGGGAGTGCAGCTGGATGAAAAATTGGACTGGACTGCCAATACTGATGCTCTATGTAAGAAAGATCGGAGCCAACTATACTTTCTGAGAAGGTTGGCATCCTTCAACATCTGCAATAAGATGCTCCAGATGTTCTACCAGACGGTTGTGGTACATGGTGGTGTGCTGAGGAGGCAGCATAAAGATTTGAAAGACGCCTCACGTCTGAACAAACTTGTTAAGAAGGCAGGCTGTATTGTAGGAGTAAAGTTGGACAGTTTAACATCTGTGGCAGAGCGACGGGCATTAAGCAAACTCCTGTAAATCATGGAGAATCTACTGCATCCACTGAACAGGATCATCTCTAGGCAGACTGAGACTGACAGACTGAGGAGATCGTTCCTCCCCCACACTATGCGACTCTTCAATTCCACCCGGGGGAGTCAATGCTAACATTACTCAAAGTTATGGTCTGCTTTTTTTTTTTATTTTTCATTTTTATTACTATTTAATTTAATATGTTTTTTTTTTTGTATCAGTATACTGCTGCTGGATTATGTCAATTTCCCCTTGGGATTAATAAAGTATCTATCTATCTATCTATCTATCTATCTATCTATCTATCTATCTATCTATCTATCTATCTATCTATCTATCTATCTATCTATCTATCTAATGTGCTAACTTGTGTGCCTTGAAAGGCACCTAGCAATGAGACTGACTCCAAAAACACACACGGACTTAATTAACACACCGTATTACAAATACAGCTAAGAACATTCTATCTCTTCTTAACTTACAGTGGTGGCCAAAAGTATTGAGAAACTTTGCTGCTTCAGTGTTTTTAGATCTTTTAGTCAGATGTTTCTATGGTGTACTGAAGTAGAATTACAAGCATTTCAGAAGTTTTAAAGGCTTTTATTGACAATGACATGAAGTTTATGTGCAGAGTCCATATTTGCAGTGTTGGTCCTTCTTTCTTTATGAAAACCTCTGCAATTCACCCTGGCAGGCTGGCAATCAACGTCTGGGCCAAATCCTGCCTGATGGCAGCCCATTCTTGCATAATCAATACTTGGAGTATATCAGAATTGATGGGGTTTTGTTTGTCCACCCGCCTCTTAAGAATTGACCACAAGTTCTTGATGAGGAGTTTCCTGGCCATGGACCCCAAATTTTGATGTTTTGTTCCCCGAGCCACGTAGTTGTCATTTTTCCCTTATGGCCCGGTGCTCCATCATGCTGGATTGTTCATTGTTGGTCACCAAACTGTTCTTGGATGGTTGGGAGAAATGACTCTCGGAGGATGTTTTGGTCCCATTCTTTATTCCTAGCTGTGTGCTCTTAGGTCAAATGGTGAGTGAGCCCACTACCTTGGCTGAGAAGCGACCCCACATGACATGAATGGTCTCAGGATGCTTTACTGTTGGCGTGACACAGGACTGACTCCATCACTCACCTTTTCTTTTTTCTGGATGCCCCAAACAATCCGAAAGGGGATTCATCAGGCAGTCCTCAGCAGTCCAATCCCTGTACCTTTTTCTGAATGTCCGTCTGTCCCTGATGTTTCTCTTGGCTTTTTGCTACCCTTCTTGACACCCTCCAGGCCATCCTCCAAAAGTCTTTGCTCCCTCCCACCTGCCTGCTGCCATTCATTTCTGAGGAAGCTCTGCACTGGTGGTGGCCACAGCGAAATCCACTTTAGGAGATGGTTCTGGTGCTTGCTGGACTTTCTTATCCACCCTGAAGCTTTCTTCCCCTCTCTATTGTAACTCAATCAGCATGGCAGAGTCATCTCCAGCCTTGTCCTCATCGACACTCTCACCCGTGTTAATGAGAGGATCAGTGAGATGACATCAGCAGGTCCTTTTGTGGCAGGGCTGAAATGGTTTTTTTTTTCGGATGAAGTTCATTTTCATGGCAAAAAAGTGGAACTTTGTAATTAATTGCAGTTCATCTGATCCTTCTTCAGAACATTCTGGAGTCGATGCAAATTGCCATCATCAAAACTGAGGCAGGACGGCACAGTGGTGCGGTGGTAGCGCTACTGCCTCGCAGTTAGGAGACCCGGGTTCGCTTTCTGGGTACTTCCTGCGTGGAGTTTGCATGTTCTCCCAGTGTCTGTGTGGGTTTCCTCTGGGTACTCCGGTTTCCTCCCACAGTCCAAAGACATGCAGGTTAGGTGGATTGGCGATTCTAAATTGTCCCTAGTGTGTGCTTGTATGTGTCCTGCGGTGGGTTGGTGTCCTGCCTTATGCCCTGTGTTGGCTGGGATTGGCTCCAGCAGACCCCCGTGACCCTGTGTTCAGATTCAACGGGTTGGAAAATACTCGTAGATGGATGGAAAACTGAGGCAGCAAATTTTGTGAAAATTCATATTTGTGTCATTCTCAAAACTTTTGGTCACGGCTGTACAGGACGTGAAAGACTATACCATAATCTATACAGGTATCTATGAAAGAAAATTACATTCTATTCAAATTAAGCAAACACTAAATATGAGCTTAACTTAAAACATTAACTTTCTAAGATTGGCTCTTGCATGTACTCTTTTTTCTCCTGCCGGTTTTCAGATCCACTTTGGCAGGTGACCTCTGATGCCCACCGATTCTTGTTTCAGAATTCATCTTTGCTGTGGGACGACTGAGTCAAAGGCTTTTTGAAAGTCAAACTAAATTCTGTTGTATGCTTTGCTTTTGTCAGCTACTCCGGTTGCTTCTTCCAAAAGAACTAAAGCAGTGGTTTGGTAGGAGCTACCTCTCATTAACCCATGATAGCAGCTCTTTAAAATATTTGTTTCATTTAGGTGCTTTTCTAATTTATTTCTTATTATAATTTCCATAATTTTGCATGGTACAGAACTAAGATTGATTGGTCTGCAGTTACCAGGATCCATTATGTCGATCCTCTTGAAGATTAAAGTCACATTTGCAAATTTCCAGTGCAGAGGTACTTCTCTTTTCTGACGTGACTGCTGAAATGTGCCTAATAAGGGTTTATAGATGACGTCTTTCATTTCTTTCAATATAATTGGGTGTGTTTCTGATCCTACTCTCTTTAATGCTTGCATGGCCTGGGTGTTGTAGAGGTTTGTGGGTTCCAGAAGCTGTTGAGCATCTGTTGGTGAAGAGAGATTCACTGATCTTGACTTTGCCAAGGATGCTGTGATCTTAACAGAGTCAATGAAGGGTCTGATCGGTGCACTCGAGAGACTAAGTGAGGAGTCTGAGCTTGCGAGTGTCCTGGTAAACACCAAAGAGCCAGGCCTTTAATGACCTCTTGGGCATGGCCATCAGCAGTGTGTCTGTCAGTGGAGAGAGTACCGACCTCGTCTAGAGGTTTACTGACATTCATGTCTCTGGTGACTCTCCTTATGAAGTCAGTAGATGGATTGGGAGAGCATTGGGGGTCATGAGGTCACTGGAAAGGGTTGTGTGGCGCTCCTAGTAACTTTGCAAAAGGACTAAGGTCCAAGTCTTTAGAGTCCTGGTGCTTCTTGTCTTGCGATATGTTTGCAAGACATGGACGCTATCCAGTGACCTGAGACAAAGACTGGACTCCTTTGGTACTGTGTCTCTTCGGAGAATCCTTGGATACCGCTGGTTTGACTTTGTGTTGCTCATGGAGTCCCAAATGAGACACATTACTTGCATTGTGAGGGAGCGTCAGTTACGGCACTACTGCTGATGATGCTGTGATCTTCGCAGAGTCAATGGAGGCTCTGATTGGGATGCTTGAGAAACTGAGTGAGGGCTTGCGAGTGTCCTGATGAAAACCAAGAGCCAGGCCCTCAATGACCTCTTGGGCACGGCCATCAGCAGTATGTCTGTCTGCAGAGAGAGTGTGGACCTCCCCGAGAGGTTCACTTACCTCGGCGGTGACATTCATGTCTCTGGCAACTCTTCCTATGAAGTCAGTAGACGGATTGGGAGAGCATGTGTGGTCATGAGGTCGCTTGTAGGGGGTAATGCTCCTGATATCTCTTCAAAAGGATGAAGGTCCAAGTCTTTACAATCCTGGTGCTTTCTGTTTGTGAGACATGGATGCTATGCAGTGACCTGAGATGAAGACTTGACTGTGTCTCTTCAGAGAATCCTTATATACTGCTGGTTTGACTGAATGAGGGTTTGCTCATGGAGTCCCAAATGAGGCACATGACCTACATTGTGAAGGAGCATCAGTTACGGCACTACGAGCTACCACAGCTATGCTGATGACCTATTGATTCATGTAGCACGATTCCCAAGGACTTAGGGGTGATTGTTGACTGTAATCTGAATTTTAAATCACATATTAATCAGATCATTAGGACAGCATTTTTCATATTGATCAGTCGACTAGAAAAGAGGAACTTCATTGTTGAAGACCTGAGTGGCCGGACCAGGACAAGGAATGCCCACGTAACACCTGGTTGCTGCAGATAGAGGGTAATTTCCAGATGGTGGGACTGGACTGTGTGTCTGCCTTTGGTGTTTGCCAACCATGGTCCCGAGCTGTTTCATCATGTGGTGGGTGTGGCAACGTGCTGTACCAATGAATGCTCCCAAACCTGACCTGAAGGTAGTTCCTGGTGGTGACTGGCAGGTCACCCTCACCTCTTGGGGGACCACCCACAAAACACATGGAACAAAACACAGGCATAGAAATCAAAGCAGACAATAAAGAAAAGCAACATCAACATCCCTCAACGACTCAAAATTGAACACAAAGGACATAAAGCAAGACTTGAAACCCGTCCCAGCCGGCTGAAGTATAAAACTACAACTCCTTTTTTTTCTTCTTTCTTTGCAGCTGCATTGTCTGCATTGTCCTTCTGGCTCAGTGCTTATTGTAGACAAAAAAGTCAATAGATGGATTGGGAGAGCATGGAGGGCCAGGAGGTCACTGGAGAGAGGTGTGTGGTACCCCTAGTACCTTTGCAAAAGGACAAAAGTCCAAATCTTTAGTGTCCTGGTGCTTTCAGTTTTGCTCTATGGCTGTGACACATGGATGCTATCCAGTGACCTGATATGAGGACTGGGCTCCTTCAGTACTGTGTCTCTTCGGAGAATCCTTGGGTACCACTGGTTTGACTTTGTGTCCAATGAGCGGTTGTCATGGAGTCCCAAATGAGGCACCTTTGTATATACCTTACCGTATATACTCACATATAATCAGATCACTAGGACAGCATTTGTTCACTTAAGAAATATAGCAAAAGTTAGACCTCTTATATCACTGAAAGATGATGATAAATCAATTCACGCTTTCGTTTTCATTCGACTAGACTACTGTAACGCACTCCTCTCAGGATCACCCAAAAAAGACATCAATCGATTGCAATGAGTGCAGAATGGAGCTGCTAGAATCCTAACTAGAAAAAGAAAATCCGAGCACATCACCTCAGTTTTGATGTCACTACACTGGTTACCTGTGTCATTCAGGATTGACTTCAAAATACTGCTTATGGTTTACAAAGCCTTAAATAATCTACTCCATCTTATATATCGGAATGTCTGACACCGTATATTCCAAATCGTAACCTTAGATCTTCAAATGAGTGTCTGCTTAGAAGAAGTGGTGAGGCGGGCAGCCTTCTGCTGTTATGCACCAAAAATCTGGAATAGCCTGCCAATAGGAATTCGCCAGGCAAATACAGTGGAGCACTTTAGAACACTGCTGAAAACACATTACTTTAACGTGGCTTTCCCATAACTTCATTTTAGTTTAATCCGGATGCTTTGTGTTTTCAATTATTATCATTACTATTCATGGTGGCTCCAAAATCCTTACTAACCCCTACTCTCTCTTCTGTTCTTCTTCCGGTTTTCTGTGGTGCCGATCTGCGCCACCACCACCCGATCAAAGGACCGTGATGTCCCTCCATTGATCGATAAAAGGCCAGAAGTCCACATGACTGTCATCATCAAGTTCTTCCATGAGAACCCTGAATACAATGAAGACTGGTCATTTATGTTAGGTAGAATGCCTAGAGGGGGCTGGTCGGTATCGTGGCATTGGGTTCCCTGCAGATTTTATTTTTTTTGTTTTTTTCTGTTGTCCCTGGCCATTAGATCTTACTTTTATTCTATGTTAATTTGTGTTCTCTTATTTTAATTCTTACTTTTTTTTTCTCTTTCTTCATCATGTAAAGCTACATTATTTCTATGAAAATGTGCTATAGAAATAAAGGTTATTATTATTATTATTATTATTATTATTATTATTTATTATTATTATTATTATTATTATCTGCATTGTGAGTGAGTGTCAGTTGTGGCTCAGTTTCCCAAGGGTGGTCTGGCTCATGGGATCCTAATTTCTGAGGACCGGAGTGGATGGACCAGGCCAAGGGGACGAGCACATGGTTGTGGCAGAAAGATGGTCTCTTCCGGGGGGTGGGACTGGACCACGTGTCTGCCCTGGGGGGTTGCCAACTGAGATCCTTAGCCATTTCATTGCATTGTACTAGTGAATGGACCCTAACCTGGCCTTACCTGTATATAATTGCTAAAATCCCATCAGGCCCATGGGTTTTATAATTCTTCTAATAAAAGGTTTCATCATATAAAATTTTATGTTTCGATTCTGCCTGAAAACATGAGATTAAAAATGTTTTTCAGCCATCACTACAAACTACACAATTTGATTAAAATTGCAAAAATATCGTTTTTTGGGTGAAATATTCCTTTAACATGCATCAAGTGTAAATTGAGGAAAGTCAATATTAAGAAAAAGACTGAACATTTTTTGTTTAATGAGCAGTTGGCATGAGTTCATACAGAAGGAGGTCGTGTTTCGCAAATATGCTACAATTCTATTAGGAAGCATCAGAGAGGTGCATGCAGCCTGCTATTACTTATCTGGATGTTCAGAAAGGTTTTGAGGAAAAACAAAAAAAAAAATAGAGAGAGTAATTTACCACTTGCTGTATATACTCACGCATAAGTCGTGTCTTGAAACCCGAAAAATCGATCATAAAATCAGACCCCAAACTTATACGCCTGTTCAAAAATGCGACACTTGCATTTTTTTTACACCTTCTTGCCTCCTCCAATCTCGTATCAGTTTCTCAGACACGTCGAATTTTGTTGCAGCAGCGCAGTTGCCAATTTCTTTTGCCACTTCAGCAACATTTCATTTAAAACCAGCTTCATATTTTCTTCTGATCGAACGCTCCATCGTAGATAAGGGATGCTCTTACAATAAAGGTGGATGAGGGTATGAGAAACAAAAAACACAAAACAGTGCATATGTTGCTTCAGAATAGTTCAGGTATTACCTGTGTGGTCACGGTAATAAATAGAAAAGAGAAGGCCGTGTGACCCGTGGTTACTCTCTCTGGTGGGCGTTAGCATATCATAATCTCTTGGATCAATAGCGTGAGTTTTCCCGCATTCAACTTATACGACCGACATTATAAAATACCAGAAATTATACCGTAAAATCAACTCCTGACTTATCCGTGGGAGAACTTATTAGCGAGTATATACGGTATATAAGTCAGAAATGTTATGTGTGCATGCATGAGGGGTATTTAGTGTCCAGGCTGATTGTTGGGGGTCACTCTGAGCAGTCCAGGGTCAGTTTTCCTTGCCTGCAGAAATACCCTTTATGGGCGCAATATGGAGCCGCCACATTGACAGTGTCACAAAGCCGTGAGGCAACTGTTATGACTAGTAAGTCTTTCTAAAATGGCCGCTAGCGGGAGATATACTGCCCAACCCTGGCTAGATAAAAGGGTAAACATAAAATCCTTATTAAAAAAATAAAGGTTTATTGTTCAGTCACAGAGTGAAGATCCGTAGAGTACAAAAGACTTTTGAAACAATCCAAACATACAAGTCCCAAAAAGATATACCAAGAATAGTTGAAATATAGAAAGGTAGTTCAAAAAATCCAGAAGATCACAAAAAACAGAAGGCCCATAAAACATCGCTATAACTCTCACCACCTATAAACGCATTCAGAATGAACCACCAGGAGCTGTGGGAGACCCTCTGGATGTATAGTGCAGAGGGCAGGATCAGGGGGTGATTGGCAGGTGGCACCACCTCTTGGAGGACCACTCACAAAACCCATGGAACACAACCCAGACACAATCAAAACCAAAAGAATAATCGACAAATGTAACGTTCGTGTAAATAAAAGAATCCCGAATGAACAAAGCAGACCAAAAACACGAATTTGAAACTCAGCTAAAGGGGAATCGCTATCTGAAACACAACTGCAGCAGCATTAACCATGACGCCACCTTGTCACTCACCATAAATCCAGTCACAGCATACACACACCACACAAATTAAAATGATGTTGAGTGTGGTAAGGAAATTTTTTGAAGTAACAAACATTTGAATGTGAGGCGAGTCACACAATACATTGCAAGTCCGTACATGCAAACCTTCCCATTAGAGTCAAGACAATGGGAGGGATGACAGTCTGACTTCTCATGTTGGTAGGTTTCTATTGCCAACAGACATTCCTGTTAAGCGTTGTGAGCAAATCCCCCAGCACTACTCTCGATGTCTATACACACCTGAAGCTCAAACACCATACAATTATTCTGTTTGTAATTATAGGTCGATTTAATTAAAATAAATATAAACAAGTCAACACTCTGAGGTCTACAGCACTCAGGAGCATGTCAGGTTTTCATTAAGGACATGTCGTGGCCAAAAGTTTGGAGAATGACACGAGTATTAGTTTTCACAAAGTTTGCTGCTTCAGTGTTTTTAGAACTTTTTGTCAGATATTTCTTGGTATACTGAAGTAGAATTACAATCATTACATAAGTTTCAAAGGCTTTTATTGACAATTCCATGAAGTCTATGCAAAGAGGCAATATTTGTGGATTTGGCCCTTCTTTCTTTTTCCAGACCTCTGCTATTCACCCTGGCAGGCTGGCAATCAACTTCTAGGCCCAATCCTGACTGATGGCAGCCCATTCTTGCATAATTAATGCTTGGA
Source organism: Polypterus senegalus (assembly GCF_016835505.1). Lineage (NCBI taxonomy): Eukaryota > Metazoa > Chordata > Cladistia > Polypteriformes > Polypteridae > Polypterus > Polypterus senegalus. The sequence continues at coordinate 12,375,838 of NC_053164.1, read as the reverse complement.
GTTTGTCAGAATTGGTGAGTTTTTGCTTGTCCAACTCACCTCTTGAGGACTGACCACAACTTCTCAATGGGGTTAAGGTCTGGGGAGTTTCTTGGTCATGGACCCAAAATTTCGATGTTTTGTTCCCCGAGTCACTTAGTTGTCACTTTTTCCTTATAGCCTGGTGCTCCATCATGCTGGAAAAGGCATTGTTGGTCACCAAACTGTTCTTGGATGGTTGGGAGAAGCTGCTTCTTATTCATGGCTGTGTTCTTAGGCCAAATTGTGAGTGAGTCTTGCACTCCCTTGGCCGAGAAGCAACCTGACACAGGAATGGTCTCAGGATGCTATACCATTGGCATGACTCAGGATTTCTTCTCAAACACTCAGTAAGGGGATTCATCAGAGAGATCAGTCCTCAGCTGTCCAATCCCTGTACCTTTTGCAGAATATCCGTCTGTCCCTGATGTTTTTCTTGGCTTCTTTGCTGCCCTTCTTGACATCCAAAAGTATTCATCTCACTTACACCTGCCTGCTGCCATCATGAGCAAGCTCTGCACTGGTGGTGCCCCGATCTGAGCCATGAATCAACTTTAGAAGACTGTCCTGGGGCTTGCTGGACTTTCTTGGGTGCCCTGAAGCCTTCTTCACATCAATTGAACCGTTCTCTTTGAACTCAATCAGCGTGACAGAGTGATCTCCAGCCTTGTCCTCGTCGACACTCTCACCCATGTTAACGAGAGGATCACTGAGATGCTGTCAGCAAGTCCTTTTATGGCAGGGCTGAAATGGGTTTTTTGGGATGAAGTTCATTTTCATGGCAAAGAGGGATTTTGCATTAATTGCAGTTCGCCTGATCTCTCTTAATAACATTGTGGAGCTGATGCAAATTGCCATCATAAAAACCGGGGAGGCAAACTTTGTGAAAATTAATATTTGTGTCATTCTCAAAACCTTTGGCCACAACTGTAGTCCCCCAGTCTCCAACCACACAGTAGGATGCTGCCACAGCCATGCTTCACCATTGCACAGGCGGTTTCCTCTAGACAAGACGCTAATCTTGGTTTTATTCCTTCTCATGGTCTGAAAGTACTTTTGTTGCCTTTTTGCAAAATCCAGGCAGACGTGCATGTGTCCTTTACTGAGTAGCAGCTTCACAGGGCCCAGATCAGTGGAGTGTCGAAGTAACGGAGTGAACATCACATTCTTTTATCATAGCTTTTCTCCCACAATTGTTCAATTTGCCCGAGTGTTCGGCACTTGAAAGAGTCAAGGCTTTTGCCAAATTTCATCTACAGGGGGTCTTCGGGTTAGGACACAGTTCCGTTCCTACAACAGTGATGTAACCCGAATTTTGGTGTAAGTCGAAACACACCCTATTCTAAGTCACTTACCAATCGTAACACATTTGCAAAATCATAATCTAGAACATAAAAACACAACTAAGCCACAGAAAAAGGACATAAATATACTGTACTGTAGGGACCGAAAAAATGAGTGTAAAAAAAAAAATCCTTACCTTTATTCCTTCTCACGTCTCAATTTTTTTAAGCTTTTATGGGAGTGAGCGTTGCAAACTTTAAACGTTGTATGTCAAGACGTTGTAACCCGAGGACCCCCTGTATTTATGAATTTTGGAGGTCCCAGTGCTTTTGGGAACTTTCGATGCTACAGGAATTTTATTTCTGCCTTCCTCAGATCACAATCCTGTCTCTAAGCCCTGCAGGCAATTCCTTCAACCTCATAGCCTGTGAAGCAGAACTGTTGTATCCCAAGCACGCATGTGTGACAATGTGAATATATGGAAATGATTTTAAGGTGTTTTGAATTATTTTTTGCCACCCTAATGGGTCACTCCAAATAATCCAGCCCATAGAGCGTTGGAGTAGTCCAGACATGGCAGAATTGATGCCTTGACCAGGAGTTGTGTCGCATATTCTGTCAGATATGGCCTGATCATAAGGATATTATACAGCCTCAATCTGCATGAACATGGTCAGTGAAGGCCAGCTGGTCATCGATCACCACCCAAAGGTGGCATATTGACTTGGCAGGTGTTAGTAACAATGACCAGAGATGTGGTGTTGAATAGACAGACTAGCTGAGATACTAAGGAGGTCCATCCTGGTCAGGGTGAGCTAGAGGTAGTGTTCCTTCATCTGGGTTGAGATATCAGTAAGCCATGATTCTGAGTCTGTGGTCCTATGGGACCACAGTCTGTGGTCTGTGGTCCTATGGGGGGAATGGCAGGTAGAGCTGCTTATCATTAGCATATCACTGATATGAGAATCCAAGGGTCTGGATGATAGAGCCTTGTACAGAGACAAGAGGTGAGGGCTCAGCACTGATCCTTGGGGACCCCTGTGTTTACCTGATGCTCTCACCCCTCTCCAGGACCCACATCAACTCTAGCATTTGGACTCAAACCATTGGGGGGCAGTCTTGGTGATGTCAGGGTCAGAGAGAGTGACAAAGAGAAGCTGACAGTCAACTCTGTCAAAGATGAAGGAAGGTGAGGACAGATGATATGTTGTTAGCTCTTGTCAGCCGTAATGTGTTGATAACATCAATATAGCAGTCTCGGTTGAATGCTCCCATTTAATTCCTGACTGATAAGGATCAATCAGTGTGTTCCGTAGAAGCAAGGAAAGAAGAAACAGCACATAGAATGGAGAGGAAAGAGACAGGCCTGTTATTGCCAGATCAATGCAAAGTGGTCACAATTAACAGATACAGCAAAATGTGAAGCCTTCCTAGGATGTGAGGACCTTTGCAGACACTGTACTGTTGGCTGATGGTGACAATGAATATCACTGTATTAGAACATTAGAACAATTTAGATTAGAACAGGCCATTCAGCCCAACAAAGATCGCCGGTCCTATCCACTTATTTCTTCCAAAAAAACATCAAGTCGAGTTTTGAAAGTCCCTAAATTCTTACTGTCTACCACACTACTTGGTTGCTTATTCCAAGTGTCTATCGTTCTTTGCGTAAAGAAAATCTTCCTAATGTTTGTGTGAAATTCACCCTTAACAAGTTTCCAACTGTGTCCCCGTGTTCTTGATGAACTCACTTTAAAGTCACCGTCTCGATGGCCTGGACTGATTCCTTTCATAATTTTAAACACTTCAGTCAGGTCTCCTCTTTATCTTCTTTTTCTTAAACTGTAAAGGCCCAGCTCTCTTAATCTTTCCTCCTAATTCATCCTCTGTAGCTCTGGAATCAGCCTAGTCGCTCTTCTCTGGACCTTCTCTAGTGCTGCTATGTTCTTTAGCAGAGACTGAAGACCAAAACTGCACCCAGTACTCCAGATGAACCTCCTCTGACTTGAACTCCACACATCAAGGCGCTATACAACCTGACATTCAGTTTGCCTTCTTCATGGCTTCTAAACACTGTCTGGCAGTTGATAGTGACAAGTCCACCAAGACTCCTAAGTTCTTCTCATAAGGTGGAATCTCAATTTTCCGACTGCCCATTGTGTATTCAAACCTCACATTATTACTTTCTATGTGTAATTCTTTACATTTACTGACATTAAATTCCATCTGCTACAAATCTGCCCAAGCCTGTCTGCTGTCCAAGTCCTTCTGTAATGCTATAACAGATTCCAAATTATCTGCTAATCCACCTATCTTGGCATCATCTGTTAATTTAACCAGCTTGTTACTTATATTCCTATCTAAATCATTTATATATATATATATATATATATATATATATATATATATATATATATATATATATATATATATATATATATATATATATATATAAAAATAGCAGTTGCCCCAGCACTGACCCCTGCTGGACACCACTCTTATTGATTCTGATAATGTTCCTCACACCATCACCCTCTTCCTCCTGTGTCTGAGCCAATTCTGTTTTTCAGATTTACCGTGTGACGTAGTGCAAGTAACTTAATCTCGCTGTGTTCATGCACTAGAAAGAAGGAAACAATTGTACTGTACCTGAAGAGTACCTTGGGATGGATTTCAATCTAAAAACACTAAATAAACATTAGAACAATATGGTTTATTTGCCTCTACTGACTCACTGTGTATCTTCAAGTAAGTCACTTCAATTGACAGTACTTGCTTTGTGAAAATATGTTATTGTGTACCTTTGAGATTAGGTCTGTGGTTTTTCTGTAGCTGGTAGACCCGGTCAGGACTGGATTTGGTGGTATGCAGGAACTTACATGTATCGGTGATGCCAGTGCAAGTGAACATGATGAGAGAATGACAATATGTGCCACCAGGAGACAACATACCCTTAAGACTATGTGAAGAGTGAGCTCCAGAAGGGCTGTTAGCAGGGGAACCAGTTTTAAAGTGAGAGGGTTAGCAGGAGAACAGATGAAGTGGGATCAACTTCTCACCCGAGAAGGGTGCTCTTTCCCATTGGGAAATATAGAAGGCTGCTGCTCTGCTCTGTCCCTGCTCTGTGGGTTTTTCCATGAATGCTTCACCTTGATAAGGATTAATGAAAGCTTAAGGCACAAGTTGGATTTTTGCTTATGCTCCAGATTGCAACAACGCCATCACTGGCTATCAGAGATCAAAAAACTTTACTGGGAACGTCCAGTATGTTTGGTGTTGCGTTCCATAAACCTAAACTATTATGTGTGAGACTTTGGCTTCCTTACTTTTTTAATCTTGTTCAACAGTTACTACCACTCCTACCCCCATCAGGTCAAGTCAGGTCAGGGAGCATGCACTGGTACTGCGTGTTGCAGCACCAACCACATGATGAAACAGCTCAGGATCCTGGTTGGTAACCCCCCCAGGCAGACATGAGGCCTCTGGAAATGACCGCCTATCTGCCACAGTCAGGTGGTACGTGGGTATTCCCTAGGCCTGGTCGAGCCTCTCAGGTTCTCAAAAATGAGCCGGATCACCCTTGGGGAATCACACCACATGGCTGTAGTGCCGTAACTGACGCTCCCTCACAATGCAAGTAATGTGTCTCATTTGGGACTCCATGAGCAACACAAAGTCAAACCAGCGGTATCCAAGGATTCTCCGAAGAGACACAGTACCAAAGGAGTCCAGTCTTTGTCTTAGGTCACTGGATAGCGTCCATGTCTTGCAAACATATTGCAAGACAAGAAGTACCATGACTCTAAAGACTTGGACCTTAGTCCTTTTGCAAAGTTACTAGGAGCGCCACGCAACCCTTTCCAGTGACCTCATGACCCCCAATGCTCTCCCAATCCATCTACTGACTTCATAAGGAGAATCACCAGAGACGGGAATGTCAGTAAACCTCTCGACGAGGTCGGTACTCTCTCCGCAGACACACACACTGCTGATGGCCGTGCCCAAGAGGTCATTAAAGGCCTGGCTCTTTGGTGTTTACCAGGACACTCGCAAGCTCAGACACTCAAACTCCTCACTGAGTCTCTCGAGAGCCCCGATCGGACCCTTCATTGACTCTGTGAAGATCACAGCATCCTTGGCAAATTCAAGATCAGTGAATCTTTCTTCACCAACAGATGCCTCACAGCCATTGGACGCCACAACCCTGCCCAGCACCAAGTCCATACAATCATTGAACAGAGTAGGAGCAGAACACACCGCTGATGAACCCCAGAATCAACTGGGAAAAACATAGAGGTTCTGCCTCCACTCTACACAGCACTCCCAGTACCAGTGTACAGGCCGGCCATGATATCCAGCAAACTTGAGGGGATCCTGCAAAGTCTTCTCATAAACAATTTGACTCAGTTGATCAAGCCACTCTGTGGGACATCCCACCCCCATATTCTATTAAATTTTATTCCAGACTCTTCAGGTGTAGCTCCTAGTTGTTGATGTTGGGATCTGCATGATCAAAAATATCAAAATGACAAAAAAAAAATAATAAATTGTGTGAGGTCTCAAAAAAGACCAATAAACCTAGCCTGCCCCGATATTGGCCTCCTCTCGGGCAGCTTGACCCCAGATGCTACTGGCCTGTTTTAGCCTACAAATGGGGTTTTGCCTCGAAAGTTCAAACTATACTGCAATAACAATAATAATAATAATAATAATAAGAAGAAGAAGACAAATAGTACAGTTATGGCATCCTCAATGGGAGACAGCCGGAAATGCAGGAGATGGACAACAAGACTAGAAAGCTACAAACTAATATGTTCTCTTATGACCAAATGTACATCCCCAGAAGAAGTGGCGGCCATGGACTTATTGAGCTGGAGAGTATTCAAGAGCGTGATAATCAGCATTAGTGAATGCATCGGTCTTTGAACTGATAAATATACCTGTTCAGATTCTTGTACAGTATGTGATTCTTCAGGTGTGTTTCATTGCTTCCTTAGTACAAGCATAAGATACCTCAGCTTGCTTCTACCCTTTGGAGTCTGTAGTTGCCATTGTTCAACAAGAGGACAAGAGCTGTGCCAGTGAAAGTCAAAGAAGCCATTATGAGGCTGAAAAACAAGAATAAAACCAATGGAGACATTGTGAAAACCTTAGGGTGACCAAAATCAACTGTCTGGGATATCCTGAAGAAGAAAGAACAAACTGGTGGGCTCAGTAATCTCAAAGGGACTGGTAGGCCAAGGAAGACCTCCACTGCTGATGACAGAAGAATCCTCACTATGGTCACAAAAAGGCCACCAGCGCCTGTCTGGCAGATCAGAAATGGTCTTCAGGGGGCCGATGTGGACGTGCCAGAGATGACTATCAGCAAAAGACTTCATGAAAACAAATATAGAGGCCACACTGCAAGATATAAACCACAAAAACAGGAGAGTCAGATTACAGTTTGAGAAAAGGACTTCAAAGAGCCTACTTATCTATAGCACCTGATGACTCCGACTCTTTCGATACACAAACACAATGTCTTACTGGTATTTCTGAATGGATGAATAGTAATTTTCTCAAACTAAATAAAGAGAAAACTGAAATTTTGGTAATTGGCAATAATGGATTCAGCGAGGTTATCAGAAATAAACTTAATGCACTAGGATTAAAAGTTAAGACGGAAGTAAAAAATTTAGGGGTAACCGTTGACTGTAATCTGAATTTTAAATCGCATATTCATCAGACCACTAGGACAGCATTTTTTCATTTAAGAAACATAGCTAAAGTTAGACCTCTTATATCATTGAAAGATGCTGAGAAATTAATTCACGCTTTTGTTTTCAGTAGACTAGATTACTGTAACGCACTCCTCTCAGGACTACCCAAAAAAGACATAAATCATTTGCAACGAGTGCAGAATGGAGCTGCTAGAATCCTAACTGGGAAAAGAAAATCCGAACACATTTCTCCAGTTTTGATGTCACTACACTGGTTGCCTGTGTCATTCAGGATTGACTTTAAAATACTGCTTATGGTTTATAAAGCCTTAAATAATCTCGCTCCATCTTATATATCGGAATGCCTGACACGTTATATTCCAAATCGTAACCTTAGATCTTCAAATGAGTGTCTCCTTATAATTCCAAAAGCTAAATTTAAAAGAAGTGGTGAGGCGGCCTTCTGCTGCTATGCACCTAAAATCTGGAATAGCCTGCCAATAGGAATTCGCCAGGCAAATACAGTAGAGCACTTTAAAACACTGCTGAAAACACATTACTTTAACATGGCCTTTTATAACTTCACTTTAACATAATCCTGATACTCTGTATGTTCAATTATTCATAATAACTATTCATGGTGGCTCTAAAATCCGTACTGACCCCTACTCTCTCTTCTGTTTCTTTTTCCGGTTTCTTTGTGGTGGCGGCCTGCGCCACCACCACCTACTCAAAGCATCATGATGCACCAACATTGATGGACTGAAAGCCAGAAGTCTACGTGACCATCATCATCAGGTCCTTCCATGAAAATACAAAGATGATTTATGTTAGGTAGATTGCCCAGAGGGACTGGGCGGTCTCTTGGTCTGGAACCCCTACAGATTTTATTTTTTCTCCAGCCTTTGGAGTTTTTTGTTTTTCTGTCCACCCTGGCCATCGGACCTTACTCTTATTCTATGTTAATTAATGTTGACTTATGTTTATCTTTTATTGTGTCTTCTATTTCTCTATTCATTTTGTAAAGCACTTTGAGCTACATTTTTTTTGTATGAATATGTGCTATATAAATAAATGTTGAATGATTGATTGATTGATGGGAAAAAGGTCTTATGGACAAACAAGACAAAGATGAACCTCATCAGAGTGATGGCGAAGTGTGGAGACCAAAAGGAACTGCCCAAAGCAGACCACCTCATCTGTTAAACATGGCGGTGAGGGTGTTATGTCTTGGTCATGTATGGTTGCCACAGGTCTTGACTGGCATGCTTCTCTTCATTGATGATAGAACTGCTGACAGCAGACGCACAATGAATTCTGAGGTGTGTGGAAACATCTGATCTGCTCAAGTCCCAGTAAAGTCCTCCATACTCACTGGACGACACTTCATCCAACAGCAAGATTATGAGCTTAACAGACTGCTGAGGCAACACAGGAGTTTATCAAAGCTAAAAAAATGGGAAATTCTTGAATGGCCAAGACAGTCACCTGATTTCAGTCCAAATGAGCAGGCCTTCCATATGCTGAAGAGAAAACTGAAAGGGACAAGACCTCCGAAAGAAGTAGGAGCTGAAGATGGCTGCATGAGATGCTTGGCAGAGCATCACTAGAGAAGACCCTCAGCTCCTACTGATTTCTATGAATCGGCAGACTTCAAGCAGTCATTGCATGTGAAGGAAAGTCCTAAATATGACAACGGCTTTAACAGACTGAAGTGTCCCAAACATTATGGTGCCCTGAAATGGGGGACCACATAGCAAGAGTGTTATGTGACTGAAATGTATGCAAATCCCCTTAAATAAAAGTCTGCAATGTGCACTTCAATCACGGTGTCTGAATTGTAATTTTAAACTATGGAGCAGAGGGGTAAATCAAGGAGAAATGTGTCGTTGTCCCACACATTATGGAGGGCACTGTATTTGAGTCATTTATTGGCCGCCTGTTTCTTTTGATCACCATTTACATTAACTACAGCACAGTTGCTTCTCAAGTTGTCTATCCAGGTCATCTTGGATCTTTCTACGAATGTCCCAAAAAGGATACACTTGGGCATTTGATCATTTCCCACTGTCATGTCTGGCCCACTTTAACTGACATTTTCTCGCTATATTCTCAGGTGGCCAGAGTCTCGTCTCTTTGTTTAGGTTTGCATTGCTTGTTTTCATAAATGTCTCAAAATTTACAAAAAAGAAACCCAGAAATGTTCTTTTAGGGAAAGGAATGGATACAACCTCAGGCTGGGTGAGAGAAGGGCAAAAATAAAATCTTTATCTGTTGTCATGCATGTGCGTCGGTGAATCACCCTCCATGATCGTCTAAAACAGGTAAAACCACTCTAGATCAATTGAGGGGGCACTCGCGGTAACCTTCTCTTCTGCTTTTCCCTGTGCAGTGGCGATAAGACCCCCGGCAAGGGCAAATAATTACAATTCTTTTGGTCTTTAAAGCCCACCGCTGTCAGAGAGAAATAGTTAGATTTGACTCAAGTGAACCAACAGATGTAGTTCCGTATTCCTTAAGCATTGTTGCCAGAAGAACTTGAATTAATTTGTTAGCAGTTATTTATAAAGGAGGGGTGCATAGCAGCCCTATTTGTTTCATTTTGGCACTGAAATTAAATGGGGATGATCAGCTTGATGCCCCAATATTTCTTCTGGGACCTGTAATACCTTATTCCGCCCACACTGGAATAAACAAAGCAACTAGAAAAATGTCAGGAAAGTACAAAATGAAGCAAAAAGGGTTTGGCTAAAAAGGCAACCAATAGCAACCAAGTCTGAAACTAAACGGAAACAACAGCCAAAAACCAGAAAATCAATTCTTTCTTTAATACACATGCTAAGAACTTTAATGAACCACTGAAGAATCCACGCTCAGCTTCAGAATATAAAGGCAGAGGGCGGGCCTTCAGCAGTGACATTAGGGTGGCTCCACCCACACAGCACAATGAACTGGGAAAACTCACAGAAACTAAACAGTAAAGAAAGAGAGCAACAGTAACAAAACATATATAATTACAATAAATGTACGAAAAAATACAAAAAAAAAAAAATAAAAAACAAGGCATAAATGGGAAAATAAACATAAGCCCGGGAAGTCACCCTTTCTAGAACATACCAGGTGGAAGAAGTCTCCCTCCTTTATCTGGATCGCTGACTCCCTCAATGTGTTAAACAATTGTGATTTTCATTTCTAATTGTTGATGGTCTTGATGCTTGAATTTGATTAATGAGTTCTTACATTTAAGGTCTAGAGAACCTATGACTTGCTTTGATCACTTTCTGTAGCATTGTCTTCTAAAACAGACCCCAAACTTAATCACGTTGACCCCATCTATAACTCACATTATGTAAAAGCGTCTCCTAAATGAATAAATAAAAATATAAAAGTACAAAAGTGCCCCCTACTGTTCACAATGCTTCTTGCCTTATAAGTCAAAGGTAATTCTACACAATACATTTCAGGTTCAGCCCCATTCCACACACTTTTCAGACATGACTACTATGCTGTATTGGAGATTACTGGGGTCACACAGAGAGCCAGCGGTAGGATTTGAACCTGCTTGTCAAACATCTGCTGAACTCTTATCTGGTGTTGGTCTGCCTCAGCAATGAGCAGTTTAATAAAGAATAACGTGACTCAGAGGTACTATGTTATAAAATTAAACAAAAATAATTAAAAGCATACTTCAGGAGATCAAATGATGTCTGCACTCAGTGCTCAGGAAGAGAGAAGATCTAATGAAAAGTCTGACGGTCTAATTACATTTAGGCTGAGGGCAGATGAGGGAGAAACGGAAAGATTTCACTTAGACATCTGCTGGCCTACTGGAATAAGAGGTCAAGTACTGGAGAAGCCCTCAGGGTGTGAAATAAAGCATGGATACGCCAATGATGGAATCAGGGAATTTGTTTATTTAGCTAATCAGACCCAAACTAGAGAGTAGACATTGAAACACCAAACTAGTGAGCAAAAACCAACTGGTGTGGTAAAGGACCTGGTGATCTGGAGAGTGGAATGGAGTGGAGCAGCAGAGACAGGAAAGGGCAAAGTGTCTATCTATCTATCTATCTATCTATCTATCTATCTATCTATCTATCTATCTATCTATCTATCTATCTATCTATCTATCTATTATATAGTGCCTTTCATATCTATCTATCTATCTATCTATCTATCTATCTATCTATCTATCTATCTATTGTGACAGTTTGGGGTGGCTCTCACTCCCTTGAACCCTCAGACACCACGTCAGACACCAGATAAAAAGTACAATAATTATTTATTTATTTACATCCCTCCTCAAGCGAACACGGAGATGGCGAGTGACGTCATCCATTCCACAGTTGCTAAGTTACAAACGCAGCACCCTGAGGCACTTGTGCTAATCGCTGGAGACTTTAACCATGTGCTGGACAAAACATTACCTGCCTTCTCCCAGTATGTGGATTGTAACACTCGGGAAACAGGACTATCGACCTACTGTATGCAAGCGTTAAAGACATACAGCGCCACCCGCTGCCTGTGCTTGGGAAAGCAGATCATAACCTGGTTCTGCTTCAGCCTCAATACAAACCAAGAGTGAAGGCGCTACCTACAACCACACGCTCATTCAGGAAGTGGTTCCCTGAGGCAGAGCAGGCTCTGAGAGACTGCTTTGGAACTACAGACTGGGATATATTGCTGGGGTCACATAGTGAGAACATTGAAGAGGCTGTTGAATGCACAACTGATTACATCAACTTCTGTATGGACATTGTAGTTCCAGTAAGAACAGTACGCTGCTATGCTAACAACAAGCCATGGGTTACAAGTGACATCAAGGGCCTTTTGAACCAGAAGAAAAGGGCTTTTAAAGGTGGTGATCAGCATGAGCTCAAGCGTGCAGAAGGAACTCCGAGTCCAGCTCAGGGCGGGGAAAGAGCAGTACAGGAGAAAGCTGGAGCAGAAGTTGCAGGACAACAGCATGAAGGAAGTGTGGGAAAGGATGAAGATTATCACTGGCTGCAGCTCGAGCGGGTGCCGCCATCGAGACAGGCGTGGAGAGAGCAAACCAAATGAACAACTTCTTTAATAGGTTTGATCACCTAACCCACTCTCACCTCGAGTACTGCATCCTCCAACCATCCTTCTGCTGATACCAGCATAGGTGAGACATCCCCACCCACAATTACAGCAGCCCATGTGAGCAGAGAGCTGAAAAGACTTTGTGCCAGCAAAGCAGCGGGTCCAGATGGTGTATCGCCATGACTGCTGAAGGCCTGTGCGTTGGAACTGGGGAGTCCTCTACAGCGCATCTTCAACCTGAGCCTGGAACAGGGGAGAGTCCCAAGGCTTTGGAAAACATCTTGTATCACCCCTGTCCCAAAGGTATCACGTCCTAGTGAGCTGAATGACTTCCGGCCTGTTGCTCTGGCGTCACATCTGATGAAGACCATGGAGCGGCTGCTGCTTCACCACCTGAGGCCACAGGTCCGCCACGCCCTCGACCCTCTGCAGTTCGCATACCAGGAGAAGGTGGGAGCGGAGGATGCCATCATCTATATGCTACACGATCCCTCTCCCACCTGGACAGAGACAGTGGTGCTGTAAGAATTATGTTTTTGGACTTCTCTAGCGCCTTCAACACCATCCAACCTCTGCTCCTTAGAGACAAGCTGACTGAGATTGGAGTTGACTCACACCTGGTGGCATGGATTGGGAACTGCAGGTCTGACATTGTGTTCAGCAATACAGGGGCGCCGCAGCGGACTGTACTTTCTCCGGTCCTGTTCAATCTATATACATCAGACTTCCAATATGACTCGGAGTCCTGCCACATGCAAAGTTCGCTGATGACACTGCTATTGTGGGCTGCATCAGGAGTGGGCAGGAGGAGGAGTACAGGAAGCTAATCAAAGACTTTGTTAAATGGTGCGACTCAAACCACTTACACCTTAACACCAGCAAGACCAAGGAGCTGGTGGTGGATTTTAGGAGGCCCAGGCCCCTCATGGACCCTGTGATCATCAGAGGTGACTGTGTGCAGAGGGTGCAGACCTTTAAATATCTGGGAGTGCAGCTGGATGACAAATTGGACTGGACTGCCAATAATGATGCTCTATGTAAGAAATGACAGAGCCGACTATACTTTCTGAGAAGGTTGGCATCCTTCAACATCTGCAATAAGATGCTGCAGATGTTCTACCAGACGTTGTGGCGAGTGCCCTCTTCTACATGGTGGTGTGCTGGGGAGGCAGCATAAAGATGAAAGACGCCTCACGCCTGGACAAACTTGTTAAGAAGGCAGGCTCTATTGTAGGAGTAAAGTTGGACAGTTTAACATCTGTGGCAGCGCGACGGGCATTAAACAAAAACCTGTCAATCATGAATAATCCACTGCATCCACTGAACAGTGTCATCTCCAGACAGAGGAGTAGCTTCAGTGACAGACTTTTGTCACCGTCCTGCTCCACTGACAGACTGAGGAGATCGTTCCTCCCCCCCACTATGTGACTCTTCAATTCCACCCGGTGGAGTAAATGCCAACATTAATTTTATTTTATTTTTTTACTTTTTATTTTTTTTCATTTTTTTCATTTTTATTACAATTTAATTTAATATTGTTTCTTTGTATCAGTATACTGCTGCTGGATTATGTGAATTTCCCTTGGGATTAATAAAGTATCTATCTATCTATCTATCTATCTATCTATCTATCTATCTATCTATCTATCTATCTATCTATCTATCTATCTATTACAATAATAATGGCCACAAAGCACCTTCCACTCCACAATACTCAGTAAACAATACAATTCTCTTTAATCAAATCACAATCCTCCACTCCCAGACGCTTAGCCACCCTGCCTCCCAACTCAGCTCATCTGTCTGGGATCTCCCACAGTCCTTTATAGTCCTCGACCCAGAAGTGCTTCTGAGCCCTCAGTCCATGTGATTATCCAGCACTTCTCTTTTTATTCAGCCCGGAAGTATATCACTACTTCCGTTCCCGTGACTTGGAAATACTTCCGGGATTTTTGGAAAATATAAATCCCTGGGCCATCCTGCAGCGACTCCTGGCGGCCCCCATGGTATCCAGCAGGGCTGTGCATTATAACTCCACCATGGAGTGCTATGAAGCACCTCTGGGGGGCTTTTCTGTCCACTGTGGTGTGACAATTCACTGCTTCCACCTGATGTTGTCATTTATTTATTTATTTGACTGGCTGTATTATATATCCCATGAACTCTGTATTCTTGTTCACAGACTCATACAGTGAATCAGAAACATGTACTGTAACCCTGCAAGTACTGAACCAACAACCTTGTGGCTCAAAGACCACTGCAGTTCATTGTCTCCAAATAGTACCCAGAGTCAGTAAATCTAATAGAAACGCTGCAATCCTGTGTAATGATGACAATGACAAGTGCAATCTTTTCATTTTCTCTTTGTTGAGGAAATCCCTATCCTCACCTATGGCCGTGAGTCATGGTTAATGACCAAAAGAATGAGATTGTGTGTGCAACTGGCAGAAATGAGGTGTCTTCACAGGTGGCTTAGTGGACCGAGTAAAAAACTCAGTGATTCAGGAGAACCTTAGAGTAGAGTCGCCGCTTCCCTAGATTGAGAGGAGCCAGTTCAGGCAACAGAGTGTCATGGTAGCTCACAATGTCTATCAGGTCAGTCACATAACACCCCAAGATTACATAACGCCCCCAAGATCGGTCACGAAAACTATGGTTCAGGTTAGAGTTGTGGGAGGGTTACCTAATTCAGAGGACATTTCATGAGTTACTTTGTGGATAACATGTGGAGTTGTGGGCATTAATGACTGTGGACACTAGGGGTCACTGTTGCTCCTTAAACCCAACAGACAGACATGCAGGACACAGGGTAAAAGCGCTGAGAAGTATTTTTTTTCTTTTCTTCTTCTTATACAGTGCCCTCCAAGCACAACAGCCACAATAAACAAGCAAATAATCACACTACACAATATTCTTCTCTCTCTTCTCCTCCGCACCAGTACGCATTGTCCACCTCCTCCCAACTCAATCTCACTGCTGGGTTCTCGGCAGTCCTTTATATAGTGTCTGACCCGCTCTTTCATCCACATGACCTGCCGGCACTTCCGGGCCAGATGGAGAACTTAAGTTCTTAATCAGCCCATGAAGTACTTCTGGGCTTCCGTTCCCGTGACCTGTTAGTACATCCAGGCTAGACGAGAACCCTGTATCCCAATGTCCTCCCACAGTGTCGCCTGGCAGCACCAGGGCTGTGATACCGAATTCCATGTCCCATGGTGCCCTGCTACAGTCCAGGGAAGCTACCATCTAGCGTCCTGGCGGAGGCAGTGTCCCAACATAGCTGCCTTTCCCCATGCATCCCAGCTGGCCATCTGTCACATGATGTATGTTATACCGATTGTGGGCTGCTGTTTATACCAATCTCCATGGAGGTGGTGTGAAGATGTCAAAAGGATGCCTCCTGGATGGTCGCTTCCATTAGAGCTTCATCATGCATGACCCACCGTGCCTACCCAGGACACTCTTGAAGGTATTACATCTCTCGCCTTGTTTGAGAGCCAGAATTTATAGCTGAGGTACAGGGAAGTCTGGGCTGACCTTCTTGATTTTGCTATCATCACAACCTTCTCCAGGAATAGTGGCCTGCAAATATGAGATGACGAGAGTCAAGAGAAATATAGCATTTAATATACGCCAGAAAAGCAAGTAGGCAGAAAGGCAAAAATCTTTCAAAATGAAACCAATGGTGTTAAGGGAGGTAACCAGGGTCAAAATATAAATGTCGTGAAATAGGTCTGAAGTCAGAGAGAATCAAATCATAGTGCCACAATGAGAGACGTAAAACATAGTCAGGAGGAAATTCAATTTATAATCAGGAAATCAGAACTAATATTCTTTGATGAATGCTATAAAGTTATGAGCATAGGACACTTTGAATATGCCAGACTCTGACCATTATTTAATTCAATTATTTAGTTCAGTTTATTTTCATATACAGAGGGAGACAAATTTGTTGGTACCCCTCCACGAAAAAAAGAAGGCCCCACAATTGTCTCTTGAAATTGAAAGGCAGTTGGCATCCATCATTTTTTTATTCTGTATTTAACAAAAAAATTACTCTTTGCTTTAAATGTTTGATTCAACAGAATATTTCAAATAATGACATAAATGAAAATGGCATGGACACATATGATGGGACCCTTAACCTGATATTGTGCTGCCCAGCCTTTAGAGTTTGCAATCACTGCATATAAGCGAGTCCTGGAGCTCTCCATGGGACTTCTGCACCTGTCCACAGGTCATCTGGCCCACTTGTCCTGAGCAAACTGCTCCAGCTGTGTCAGGTGTGAAGGAGGTCTTCTCCAGACTACATGTTTCAGTTCTTGCCATACAAGTTTGATGGGAAACAAATCAGAAGGCCCCTACTGAATAGTCCAATGTTTGGTTTCCCAGCCATTCTTGGGTGCTTTTGGCTGTGTTTTAGGCTCCTTATCCTGTTGGAGAGTCCATGACCTGCGACTGACCCTGGCCAGTATGTTTCACACCAGAATACTTTAATAGTCTTGAGATTTCATTGCACAAACTCAATACACCCCATGCCAGATGCAGCAAAGCAGCTCCAAAGCATAACCGAGCCTCCTCCATGTCTCACAGTAGCTATGGTGGTTTATTCTTTGAAAGCTTCATTTTTTTTGTCTGTGGACACAGAGCGGTTGTGACATGTCAAAAAGCTCTAGTTTTGTTTCATCTGTCCAAAGGACCTTCTCCCAGAACTCATTATGGCTTGTCTATATGCATTTTAGCAAATTCCAGTCTGGCTTTTTTATGTGGAGTCCTCCTGGGTCTTCTTCCATTGAGCCCACTGTCACTCAAAAAGCAATGGATGGTGCGATCAAACACTGATGGACCCTGACCTTAGAGATCAGTCTGAATCTCTTTGGAAGTTCTTCTTGGTTTTTTGTGTGCCATTCTCACTATCCCTGTGCGCATTCTGGTGTCGAATTTCCTCTTGTGGCCGCGTCCAGGTAGGTTGGCTACAGTCCCATAGACCTTAAACTTCTTAATAATATTTGACACCGTTGTCACAGGAACATCAAGCTGCTTGTAGATGGTCTTCTAGTCTTGGCAGGGCCGGATTTTCCCATAGGCTAACTAGGCTTCAGCCTAGGGCCTCAAGATCAAGAGGGGCCTACATTCAAATTGTTAGCAAAATTAAAATTACACTGCAGTAATCCCTCGCTATATTGCGCTTCGACTTTCACGGCTTCACTCTATCGCGGATTTTATATGAAAGGATAACTAAATATATAACGCGGATTTTTCGCTTCTTCGCTGGTTCTACGGACAATGTGTCTTTTTACTTCCTGTACATGCTTCCTCAGTTGGTTTACCCAGTTGATTTCATATGAGGGATGCTATTGGCGGATGACTGAGAAGCTAACCAATCAGAGCACGCAGTTAAGTTCTCCTGACTGAGAAGCTAACCAATCAGAGCACGCAGTTAAGGTCCTGCCTGCTGAATGCAGTGTTAACCAGGAAGTCTCGTCTCGCTCATTCAGCATCAACGTGTTTCTCTGTGTAAAGAGTTGTGCTCTTTTGTGTTTATCTTTGTGTAGCCCTTCATTATGGCTCCAAAACGATCTGCTACTGCTTCAGGGGCCGTGCCCAAGCACAAACGGAAGATGTTAACGATTGCCAAAAATGTAAACGTTTTGGATTTGTTAAAGGCTACGATTCTTTTTATTTAAAAAGTAGGAAAGGAATATAAGATCTACAGCCGCAGTGTCCTTTTAACCAGTTGTAAGTGGATGTAATAAGGCAGTAGTCTGGATGGAATCTGCTTTAGGGATTTGGATTGAAGACTGCCAGAAGAAGAACAATGCTCCTTTAGAAGAGCTGTAACGCTCTCCTTTGTTGTGCAGTAAAATTAAACTCATCGTTATCGGACAAGTCATCGTGTCATTGTTGGTGTGTAACCATAATTAATTTTCTACTTACAGTACTTAGTACATGTGCGTACATTTAGTGTCACTGTACACACATGTACTGTATACAATTTTTCTTGCGTTGTACATATTTATTGCTGATGGCCTGTCTATCGTAATGGCTGTAACATATGTGATATCGGAGACAGTTAATATCTTTAAAATAATATTTAGGTTTTACTGTATATAAACAGTGTGTTTATATACATAATTTCAATGAATCTTACCTAATATTTAAGAGAATACAAAGGGATTATGCTGTATAACTGTGCAGGGAATATTTATAAACAGTGTGGGAGAGTTTATAAGGGCTTAAAATATATAAAAATAACCATACAAACATATGGTTTCTACTTCGTGGATTTTCACCTATCGTGGGGGGTCTGGAACGCAACCCCCACGATCGAGGAGGGATTACTGTATTCTAAAAACAGTGAACACTAAAACACTGAACCGAAAATAAGGAGAAATTCTACGCATATGACTAATAAACAAACATAAAAATGTATTGGTTAAGATCAAGGCGTTCGGCTCATTGAGTCTGTTTGTTTGTATATACTAGATTGCACCAAAGTATAGTTCATATGTTCACTGATTGCTATGGCAAATATTGACGTGCCTTATGCTACTAAGCTCTGGTTTGTTCTTGCATAAATAAATTGCAGATTGGTGTACTGTAGATTAGAACAGACAAACGAACAGACCTATTGATATCCCGACGTTCGGTTATATTCGTGTTACTTCGATAATATGAAACACGTGTTAATGTTTTTAGAAAAGATTCTTATTTTAGTTTACTCATTTGACTCTCGCCTTTTGAGTTCAGTAGGTTCAATACTGAATAGTGAAGTGTTTATAGACTATTGAAAAATTTTTTGTGACAATATCTTCATTTCGCGGAATTCTAGGTAAGTTCTTAACATATGTTTTAATTTGTATATTTAAAAATGTATGTATTACGTGCTTTATTTTATATTTTCATGGTTATATTATTAACATATTGATATATATCACAGTAATGATGTATTTTATTATCTCTCATGTAATTTACAAACTTAAAAATGGGAGGTGAAAGGGCCTCATAAGTGGAATAGCCTAGGGCCTCTTTTCATCTAAATCCGGCCCTGAGTCTTGGTATTTAACATGCTGGTCTATCATTGTCTTTCTGATCTCCTCAGATGACTCTCTCCTTTCTGTTCTCTGGTCCATATTCAGTGTGGGGCACGCAATGACAACAAACAGCAGAGTGATGACTTTTCTCCATCTAAATCGGCTGAATGACTGATTCCATGATTGGAGATATGTGTGACACAAATTCAAGAAAGCAGCAACTTTGAAAAATCACTTGAATCCAATTATTTAGAATCTCTTCTAGGGGTCCCAGCAAATGTGCGCGGGCCATTTTAGAAGATCTTTGTAGAAGAAGCGACACTTGACCTCGTGTCATACTTGCTTTGCTTTCCTTGATGACATCTCAAAGTCATTGCAACAGGTACATAGGGGACAATTATTTTTTATTTAATCACTTTTCAAGGGGCTGACAGCATACAGTACATAGTACAGGGAAAATATAGGCATCGTGAAAAAATTCCACCTCGAGATTTGGATTTGGAAACCATTTGGAGACCATTTTTGAAATTATGTCTGCCTGTGTGTAAACATGATAACTCGAAAATGCTTTTTGAACACCTGCTTTATATCAAAAATATGGAATCCTATCAGCTTTTGGGCCACTTCTGGCAACCAGAAGTGGTACTTTACCTGAGCACGTTTCAGATTTCTACTTTCTCGTGTACATAGTATAGAGAAAGTATAGGAATCATGAAAAATTTGACCTTGAGATTTTGATGAAGCTCGATGTTTGAGACCTTCCTGAGTCAGTAAATACCATTACTGAAACGATGTCTCTCTGTCTGTCTGTGTGTAAACACGATAACTCGAAAACACTTTGCCCTCGGTCAGTGAGATTTTGTACACCTGCTTTATATCAAAAATAAGGATTTTGGGCCGACAACCGGAAGTGGTACTTTAACCGAATACTTTTGCACATTTTCAAGTAAACTATGGTTATAATTACAGACAGATGATTCAAATTTTGTATACATATACAGTGGTGTGAAAAACTATTTGCCCCCTTCCTGATTTCTTATTCTTTTGCATGTTTGTCACACAAAATGTTTCTGATCATCAAACACATTTAACCATTAGTCAAATATAACACAAGTAAACACAAAATGCAGTTTTTAAATGATGGTTTTATTATTTAGGGAGAAAAAAAAATCCAAACCTACATGGCCCTGTGTGAAAAAGTAATTGCTCCCTGTACCTAATAACTGGTTGAGCCACCCTTAGCAGCAATAACTGCAATCAAGCGTTTGCGATAACTTGCAATGAGTCTTTACAGCTCTGGAGGAATTTTGGCCCACTCATCTTTGCAGAATTGTTGTAATTCAGCTTTATTTGAGGGTTTTCTAGCATGAACCGCCTTTTTAAGGTCATGCCATAGCATCTCAATTGGATTCAGGTCAGGACTTTGACTAGGCCACTCCAAAGTCTTCATTGTGTTTTTCTTCAGCCATTCAGAGGTGGATTTGCTGGTGTGTTTTGGGTCATTGTCCTGTTGCAGCACCCAAGATCGCCTCAGCTTGAGTTGATGAACAGATGGCCGGACATTCTCCTTCAGGATTTTTTGGTAGACAGTAGAATTCATGGTTCCATCTATCACAGCAAGCCTTCCAGGTCCTGAAGCAGCAAAACAACACCAGACCATCACACTACCACCACCATATTTTACTGTTGGTATGATGTTCTTTTTCTGAAATGCTGTGTTCCTTTTACGCCAGATGTAACGGGACATTTGCCTTCCAAAAAGTTCAACTTTTGTCTCATCAGTCCACAAGGTATTTTCCCAAAAGTCTTGGCAATCATTGAGATGTTTCTTAGCAAAATTGAGACGAGCCCTAATGTTCTGTTTGCTTAACAGTGATTTTTGCCCAGTCTCTTTCTTATGGTGGAGTCGTGAACACTGACCTTAATTGAGGCAAGTGAGGCCTGCAGTTCTTTAGACGTTGTCCTGGGGTCTTTTGTGACCTCTCGGATGAGTCGTCTCTGCGCTCTTGGGGTAATTTTGGTCGGCCGGCCACTCCTGGGAAGGTTCACCACTGTTCCATGTTTTGCCATTTGTGGATAATGGCTCTCACTGTGGTTCGCTGGAGTCCCAAAGCTTTAGAAATGGCTTTATAACCTTTACCAGACTGATAGATCTCAATTACTTCTGTTCTCATTTGTTTTCTGAATTTCTTTGGATCTTGGCATGATGTCTAGCTTTTGAGGTGCTTTTGGTCTACTTTTCTGTGTCAGGCAGCTCCTATTGAAGTGATTTCTTGATTGAAACAGGTGTGGCAGTAATCAGGCCTGGGGGGGGGCTACGGAAATTGAACTCAGGTGTGATACACCACAGTTAGGTGATGTTTTAACAAGGGGGCAATTACTTTTTCACACAGGGCCATGTAGGTTTGGATTTTTTTTTCTCCCTAAATAATAAAAACCATCATTTAAAAACTGCATTTTGTGTTTACTTGTGTTATATTTGACTAATGGTTAAATGTGTTTGATGACCAGAAACATTTTGTGTGACAAACATGCAAAAGAATAAGAAATCAGGAAGGAGGCAAATAGTTTTTCACACCACTTCATATTTATAAGGATAAAAAGCAAACAGATATGAAATTTGAGAAAAATTATTCAACCGGAAGTAGTATTTTATTTAAATAACCATCCAAATTTTTTGCTTCATGGAAATATAAAAGTGTACGCGATATTAAAAACTGTATCCAATATAACACATATTCTTTCAATAACTGTTATAAATTTTATTTTAATTTATACATAATCAGTTTAACAATAATGTGTAAACATTGAACGTGCCATGAAAATATAAAGATGTAATGGGAACAATAAGCTGCTATGTCCCCATCGCGTTCCTGGTAATACATTTAATTTTCTGATATTTTGGTTTATTTCCGCCATCATTATCACAATTAAATGTAGCTTAATGCAGTTTTACCTATAGCAATTTATTGCAACGAATATTATACAGTATAATAATTTTTTAATGTTTTTAGGTGACAATAACTTGCAGCGGAGGGCCAGAGCCCTTGCTCAGCCAGGATGCCTCCACGCTGGAAGGATCATATCCAGAGCGTTATCTCCTCTGGAGCGTTAGGTTGCAGCTCCCTGGACTGTAGCGGTACCTCAGACTCCCGCAGGGCTCCATCGGAGTTGGAGTTGGATACAGGCTTGCTGGGATCTGTGGGCACCACCAGGGAGTGCTGCAGCTGCTAATGCGCCCTTATGGGCAGTTCTTCCTTCACACCCGAAAGTGCTGCCATAAATAGGTCCATGAGCACCTGGAGCACTTCTGGATGCCTTATAAAAGGAGCCAGCAGCCACTACTCTAGGAGCCGGAGTTGGGAAGAGGTGGACAAAGCTTGCCAGGAGGAGTGGAGGAGAAAAGAGAGAGGGAAAGAAAAAGAGATTTGTGTTGTGCTGTTCTGTGAACTGTGCTGTCCTTGTGGGAAACGGGGGGAAGGCGTTTCCCACAAGGGAAGAAAATAAAAATAAAAAGCGGGCACTTGTACTTGTGCCTCTGCGTGTGTCTGTGAGTCGGGTTTGGGTGGCGGTGGTCCACAAACTCTTTACTTTTGTAATTGAGGTAATCGTATATGTAATCCTGAGAAAATTCCACCACCGTTTTTCGACCTTCCTGTGCAAAAAGTGCAAAAATATAATTTTAATATAAAGTATGATTATGAATAGAGATAAATGATTGTGTGATTAATTAGTTACGATGAGAAACAAAGAGATATGATGATTGAGAAATATTGCACAACTGGGAGTGGTTCTGATGACTTTTTCCTCGATCTCACTATACGAGAAAGTTGAGGAAAGCCCACTCTCGATTTTTCAACCACCAAATGCGTCCATGTCTGTAGCTCTCCTCACTGAGTGCAGCACATTTATTCCCTTGCTTACGTACTTCAGCAGCGCTGCATAACCACTACAGCAATAAATAGCAACGTCCATAACAAAATGAACCTGGCGTCACAGCAAGATGCCTTCAATTTGTAACCTTGTTAATCATGCAGTTTAGTAAAGTTTCTGTGTTCCCCTTAAATTGTTTAACCTTTACAGCTCTTCAAATACTATCTGACATATTTTTAAAAATGTAGCAGGAACCGAATTCAAATCACGATGCCCAGGACTTGTGCTTTGTCTCTTTGTTGTCACCCGACAAGCACAGACCGTGGTTGTCCACATTTCCTAAAGTGGGTTTTAATAATTTACAGGTTGATCGGAAGCACTGGAAGCAGCAGATTTTAAATGGATTCTACAGACGACGATGAGAAGCTGCAGTGCCCCCAGAAAATAAGCTAATTGCAGAGGAAATGCGAGACACGCGCCATTAATACCAGAACTAATTGGCCTGTCAGGCGGCCTCCCTGTGTTAAGGGCCAGCATTGGAAAACATCTGGAATGAAGCAAGAATGGTGACGCAAAGTCAAGCAGGACAGAGTCATGGGGCATGTGTGGAGCTGCTGCCAAGGAGAGACACACCAGAGACTAGGAGTGCAGAGTGGTCTGCGATCATTTTCTGTTAAGATGGTCAGGGGCATTTCCGGCAAATGTCATTCTGGTACTATGACTCTCAGTCTGGTGATGCGTCTTTCTGTGTTAAACCTGGTGAGATGTTTGCTCATTTGAGAGTCGCTGCAGGAGTGTGACTCCTTCACAGACAAAAGCCCCAACTGAACTGACTTTATGGTACATTCAGGGTGGTTTTTAAAGTCGGAGGGAGGAAATGATGTCATCTGGGGAGGAACCGGAAGCGAGGTCACACTGAAAAAAGTATAACCTCCTTTCAACTTAAAATAATTAAGGTAATGATTCACATGCAATATTTTCAATCTGAACCCAGCATTTTTAAGTTGAGGCAAATCATTTAGAGTGATTGGGTGTAATTCACTTGTTTTATACTGAAGTAAGTCTATTTTTTAAGTTGTTACAATTTAAAATGGTTTATTGGTCAGAACCTGCTTTTATGCAATTAGAAATAATGAACAAAACAAATTCCAATGCTGTACTTTTTACATTTATTTTAAAATCTAAATACACCAGCTTTTCCTAGTGTAAATCTTAAATATACAACAAAAAAGTTATTTATTTATTTTTTTATTAATTTTATTACAATCCATACAAAGCAATCAAGTTTTTACAAAAAGAAGAATTGAGTTAAGAACAGATCGAACCTCACCCCTGAGAGAGAGAGCAAGCGTAAAATTTAAGGCTTGTAAACATACTTAAATTAATAAATTCTCTGTGCTTTATGAACTTATTTTAAAATATTACTGATTAGATCCTGCCATGTTTTGAAAAAGGTCTGTACGGATCCTCTAACTGAGTATTTGATTTTTTCCAATTTCAAATAATATAACACATCGGTTTCCCACTGACTTAAAAGAGAAGAGTTTGGGTTCAGTTTATCAGAATAAGTCTGCGTGCCAACAGTGTAGTGAATGCAATCATAATTTGTTTGTCTTTCTCCACTTTAAGCCCCTCTGGAAGAACCCCAAACACAGCTGTTAATGGGTTAGGAGGGATTGTGAGTCCAAGGCTGTCTGAAAGGAAATAAAAAATTTTTGTCCAGAATGATGTTAATTTGGTGCAGGCCCAGAACTTGTGACCCAGTGAGGCTGGGCCTTGGTTGCAACGTTCGCAGGTTGGATCATGCCCTGGAAACATTTTGGAGAGCAAAAAAGTTATTAAACATTTCTACGCCTTTCTTGAAAGAATGTTTTATCACGAGTTCTTATACTTAAAATGAACAGTTGAGAAACAGGGTTACTTACCAGAAATCCTGCGTTATAAAAGTCTGCTGCTAAAAATGACCGGACCTGTATAGCCACGTCCACTCAGGAAAGTGTTCTTCTTATTTGGCAGTTGGAAAGCCAGCATGCTGGAAAGTTCGACCGGAAGAAAATACAAACGGCCCCTCTAACATAGCACACAAACAACCGAAAATATTAGGTTAACTGAAATAGGATTTTTATGATTATTCCCTCTACCGTAACTTACTTTGTTACAAAGTTTTTTACTTTGATTGAGATCTGAAACCAAATATTTCAAGCTACCAACACTAAATGACTAATCTTAAGTTGCTTGAATGAGAAAATTTACGTTGAATGAACAACATCAATGTTATACTTTTTTCAGTGCATAGGGCCCAGATGCAATTTCCTGCAGGGAAGAAAGAGAAACGGTCAGTGCACTCTGCCACCATCTGTTCTGACCAGGAATTACCTTCTTTTGAGCTGCATCCCATGGGCACATGTGTGACAATATATATATATATATATATATATATATATATATATATATATATATATATATATATATATATATATATACACTCACCTAAAGGATTATTAGGAACACCTGTTCAATTTCTCATTAATGCAATTATCTAATCAACCAATCACATGGCAGTTGGTTCAATGCATTTAGGGGTGTGGTCCTGGTCAAGACAATCTCCTGAACTCCAAACTGAATGTCAGAATGGGAAAGAAAGGTGATTTAAGCAATTTTGAGCATGGCATGGTTGTTGGTGCCAGACGGGCCGGTCTGAGTATTTCACAATCTGCTCAGTTACTGGGATTTTCACGCACAACCATTTCTAGGGTTTACAAAGAATGGTGTGAAAAGGGAAAAACATCCAGTATGCGGCAGTCCTGTGGGCGAAAATGCCTTGTTGATGCTAGAGGTCAGAGGAGAATGAATTGGCCGACTGATTCAAGCTGATAGAAGAGCAACTTTGACTGAAATAACCACTCGTTACAACCGAGGTATGCAGCAAAGTATTTGTGGAGTCACAACACGCACAACCTTGAGGCGGATGGGCTACAACAGCAGAAGACCCCACCGGGTACCACTCATCTCCACTACAATTAGGAAAAAGAGGCTACAATTTGCACGAGCTCACCAAAATTGGACAGTTGAAGACTGGAAAATTGTTGCCTGGTCTGATGAGTCTCGATTTCTGTTGAGACATTCAAATGGTAGAGTCAGAATTTGGCGTAAACAGAATGAGAACATGGATCCATCATGCCTTGTTACCACTGTGCAGACTGGTGGTGGTGGTGTAATGGTGTGGGGGATGTTTTCTTGGCACACTTTTAGTCCTTTGGTGCCAATTGGGCATTGTTTAAATGCCACGGGCTACCTGAGCATTGTTTCTGACCATGTCCATCCCTTCATGACCACCATGTTCTAATGTACCCATCCTCTGATGGCTACTTCCAGCAGGATAAATGCACCATGTCACAAAGCTCCAATCATTTCAAATTGGTTTCTTGAACATGACAATGAGTTCACTGTACTAAAATGGCCCCCACAGTCACCAGATCTCAACCCAATACAGCATCTTTGGGATGTGGTGGAACGGGAGCTTCGTGCCCTGGATGTGCATCCCACAAATCTCCATCAACTGCAAGATGCTATCCTATCAATATGGGCCAACATTTGTAAAGAATGCTTTCAGCACCTTGTTGAATCAATGCCACGTAGAATTAAGGCAGTTCTGAAGGCGAAAGGGGGTCAAACACCGTATTAGTATGGTGTTCCTAATAATCCTTTAGGTGAGTGTATATACTGTATATTGTGGTCTATGGCCGACTTGTCATCCCAGCCAATACCCCCAGCCCGCCAGCCAGGTGGAGTTCTCCCTGCAGCATGGAGGTGCCCCGGATACCAGCAGGGAATCATGGACAATGGAGTTTTCCCCTACAGCCCTGCTGGATACCACAGGAGCCAACAGAGGATGCTGCAGGGAGGTCCAGAGAGTCATATGTGCCCTATAACCCGGAAGTATGTCCTAGACAAAGCGACAGGTGAAATGACATACTTCCGGGATGAAGAAGAGGACTTTTTATCTGACCCGGAAGTGATAGGATGTCACATGAACTGAAGGATTGGGAACACTTCTGGGACAGGCAATATAAAGGACTGTGGGAAATCCCCAGACTGTGAGCTGAGCTGGGTGGAAGGGTGGCAACGCGTCTGGGAGTGGTGAATTATGATTATTGATTAGTGTTTTGTTATTTATGAGTATTGTGGAGAAGAGGGTGCTTTGTGCACTGTTTATTAATGAAAAGTCAACATATTGGACTTTTACCTGGTGTCTGACATATTGTCCGAAGGTTCAAGAGGCGCCCTCTATCTGTCACTATATATATATATATATATATATATATATATATATATATATATATATATATATATATATATATATATATATATATATATATATATATATATATATATTGTAGTCACCGGGGGTGTACAGATCCCCAAACCCCAGACACAACAGACCCTGAGCCCAAGTCTAGCACACAACACCTTTATTGAGCTGTGGGAAATGCTTTTGTCTCGTTCCCAACAGTAGGACAGGACAGTACAGCACAGCACCAAGCACTGTTCTTCCCTCTGTCTCTCTCTTTCTTTTCATCTCTACTCCTCCTTGCAAGCTTCAACCACTTCTTCTCATCTCTGGCTGCTTGAGTTGTAGCAGCTGACCCCTTTTATAGAGCACCCAGACGTGCTCCAGTTGTTCTACGAGCTACTTCTGGCTGCACTTCCGGGTGTGACAGCAGCCCTCCCACGGGGGTCTAGATGGCAACCAACCTGGGTTGCAGTGGCGCCTCATCGTCCTGTAGGGCTTCATGGGAGTTGGAGTTTGGTGCAGCCCTGTTGGTATCCACAGGTGCCACCAGGGGCTGCTTCAGCAAGAGTTTCTGAACCCTTATGGGAAGTTCTTCTGCCGCACCTTGAAGTGCTGCTGGAGACAAGTAATCAAGCACCTGGAGCACTTCCAGGTGCGTTATAAAAGGAGCCAGCAGCCACTACTCGAGAGTCGGAGTCAGGAGGAGGAGCAACAAAGCTTGACCGGAGTAGTGGACAGGAGAAAATAAAAAGAGAAGGAAGAGACTTGTGGTAGTGTGCTGTGCTTGTGCCTGAAGAGTGTCAGACTTGTGGGGAATGGGGAAGGGATTAAACAAACAATAAACCTTTTTTGCCTCGAACTTGTGTGCCATTCTTGTCTGTGTAGGGTTCAGCGGGCGGTGCCAGCCTAGTGGGCCACAATATATAAAATCCAATGTCTGTCTGTCTGTCTCTCTATCCAGTTTTCATAAGAGAACTACTTAACAGTTGTTTCTATAATTTGGTTGATCATTCTGGTTGATTTTGTAACTTCTCTCATCGCGCTAAGTATCAGAGTTCGCTTGCAGTACCGATTTATTTGCGCGAATCTGAGAGAGAGGCTGAGGGCTGAGGGGAGGGGCCTGGGGCCACGTGTTGGAGCGCACCTTACCTCCACTTAGTTAGAGATTCCTGTTTGTCCAGCAGACATTTTCATCTACAGATTGTTAAGGAGTACCTTTACGTTTTTGAGAGAGAGATCAGAGCTACGTGTGTTTTAGAGGGTAGCTGCTGATTGCCAGAGCTTTGATGGCCACGTGCTTTTCTCCCCACATCGGGGGACGCTCTACTGTCACAGCTGAACACGATCAATGTTTGACACTGGAGCGTACTTACCTTCCGCTTGGCCAGAGATACCTTGCAAGCATTTTACATTTTTGGTAAAGAGGTCACAGCTATATTGTAGCGCCTGATAGCAAAACCAAAAATATTGTATATCAAGAGGCCCTCGTATACGAAATCTATCAATATAAATTCTTCTCAATAAAAATTATTACATTTGTTTTATTTTTTATTGATTTTTAAAGTTTCACTACTACTTACAACAGCTAGTCCATAATAAAAAACAATAATTCTGCAGAGATTAAAATACAAATGAATAATCCAATTATTTATTTATTTATTTAATTTTGATTTTCATATTCTTTGTTAGGCATGGTGGCACAATGGGTAGTGCTGCTGCCTTGCAGTTAGGAGACCTGAAGCGACATCGAGCGAGAGAGCGAAGCAAATGCACAAACCAAAATACTCTGTGCGTATTATTTCTTACTTTCTATTTTTTTTTCTGAATTGTACTTATCGAACTGATTTTGATACAAGCGATCTGGAGATCGAAAACGAAAGTCAGGTGTCTGCATCGGCTGATCGTAGTGCTGGATACGCTCGTGCAGCTGACGTGCCAACAAAAATGTTCGCCCAGTGAGGACTAAACAGACATCGATCTGCGGGAGATGAGCTGGCAACTGGACTTTACCAAACGACTCGGCCTGTTGGTGGGCACTCCAGATTAGCAGCCACTCGACTACTTCAAGCCGTCATTTCACCAGAAAGTGCCTTTCAGCTTATGAGTGATGGGACAAACACGTATGTAATAAGTATGTGAATACGCATGCTGTAGGGGCTCCTGGAACATAAAACAGAGTGAAAACATACAGTCAGGTCCATAAATATTTGGACAGGGAGAACTTTTTTCTCATTTTGGTTCTGTACGTTACCACAATGAATTTTAAATGAAACAACTCAGATGCAGTTGAAGTGTAGACTTTCAGCTTTAATTTAGTGGGTTGAACAAAATGATTGAATAAAAATGTGAGGCAAGTAAAGCATTTTTTGAACACAATCCCTTCATTTTAGAGGCTCAAACGTAATTGGATAATTGACTCATGGCCAGGTGTGTTCAAGTCCGTCGTGATGTCTTATCAATGAAGCAGATAAAAGGCCTGGAGTTGATTTGAGGTGTGGTGCTTGCATGTGGAAGATTTTGCTGTGAACAGACAACATGCGGTCAAAGGAGCTCTCCATGCAGGTGAAAGAAGCCATCCTTAAGCTGAGAAAACAGAAAAAAACCATCCGAGAAATTGCTACAATATTACGAGTGGCAAAATCTCCAGTTTGGTACATCCTGAGAAAGAAAGCAACCACTGGTGAACTCAGCAACGCAAAAAGACCTGGGCGTCCACGGAAGACAACAGTGGTGGATGATCGCAGAATCATTTCCATGGTGAAAGAAACCCCTTCACAACAGCCAGCCAAGTGAACAACACTCTCCAGGGGGTCGGCGTATCGATATCCAAGTCTACCATAAAGAGAAGACTGCATTAAAGTAAATACAGAGGGTGCACTGAAAGGTGCAAGCCACTCATACGCCTCAAGAATAGAAAGGCTAGATTGGACTGCTTGGAGTTGGCATGTTCTCCCTGTGTCTGCGTGGGTTTCCTCACACAGTCCAAGGACACTGCAAATTAGGTGCATTGGCGATCCTAAATTGTTTGTGGTGTGTGCTTGGTGTGTGTGTGTGTGTCCTGTGGTGGGATGGCGCCCTGCCCGTGTTTTGCTCCTGACTTGTGCCCTGTGCTGGCTGGGTTTAGCTCCAGCAGACCCCCGTGACCCTGTAGTTAGGATATAGTGGGTTGAATAATGGATAGACGGATGGATTTACTTTGTTAATCCCTGAGGGAAAATTATCTTTTTGCATGTCCTTTTGGGGGTCAAAGTGCAGGGTCAGCCATTATACAGTGCTCATTGGAGTAATTTTCAGGTTAAGGGCCTTGTTCATGGGCCCAACAGAGTAGGATCCCTTCTGGCAGTAATAGGATATAAACCAGCACAATTAATAGTTAAAAAAAAATGAAGGTTGAAACACGGTCAGGATCTGCTCCATTTAAAACCATTGAGAACTTTGGTGCCTTCACGTCACTGCTGCTCACTCATGGGGTCTGCTCAACAGCAGGATACACCTTGCAACAAGCACAGACTGCACTTGTGTCCCCAACGCCATCCCTCGAATGTCAGCAGGGACCCCGTGATCACTGCTCTCTTCTACTGTCACTGTCCCTTGAAATCTGTGGGACCTTCTAGAGTGGTTGGTCACTCAGAAGGAGTGTGGCAGTAAACCATAACCTCTGCTATGATGCCTATTAAGGGTCAGTTGCATAAAACTGCAGATTACAAAACATCAACTCTTCAATCTAATCTTTTGATTCATCTGTATTTTGAGTGCCATCATTTTTTTGTGTATTGTGTTTTCTCAGACAAATTCTCTGTCAATGTTTGTTTGACCCCCCACTAGTTGTGTGATTACGATTAGATCTCATGGCCTGCCAATTTCAGCGTCACTGGCAGAACAGTGTCATTCATCATATTTAAGATCGCTAAACTCAATGGGACTAACATAACATGAGACAGAGCCAAAATATTCTAACCAAAGTTTACTTTATTTTGTAGCAAATCCTGGATGTTATATGATGCCTGCAACCTTCTCTAACAACATTGGGTCCATGGTGTCATGTTCAACGTGACATGTGAATCTCTTCTCCAACAACCACATTGTGTTGTAGCAACAGAGAAACCACAAAATAGTAGCACCCATAAAAACAAATACATAAGATGGTCTCACCCATGAGTGTAACGTGCCAGCCTGGGTTGATGTGCATTCTCTTGTTTTATTGTTATGTTTGAAATTTTGGAATTATTCTTTTTCATATCTCTATGTAATTTCAGTTAGGTTAGTTTATCATATAACATTGAACATTTGAACATCAGAACAATCTGGACGAGAACAGGCCATTGAGCCCAACAAAGCTTGCCAGTCCTATCCACTTAATTCTTCTAAGAAAACATCAAGTTGAGTTTTGAAAGTCCCTAAAGTCTTATTGTCTACCACACTACTTGGTCGCTTATTCCAAGTGTCTATCATTCTTTGTGTAAAGAAAATCTTCCTAATGTTAGTGTAAAATTTCCCCTTCACAAGTTTCCAACTGTGTCCTGTGTTCTTGATGAACTCATTTTAAAGTCACCGTCTCGATCCACTGGACTAATTCCCTTCATAATTTTAAACACTTCAATTATGTCTCCTCTTAAACTGTAAAGGCTCAGCTCTTTCAATACCCTGTAGCCCTGAATCAGCCTAGTCGCTCTTCTCTGGACCTTCTCTTGTGCTGCTATGTCCTTTTTGTAGCCTGGAGACCAAAACTACACCCAGTACTCCAGATGAGGCCTCACCAGTGTGTTATAAAGACTGAGCAGAACCTCCTTGGACTTGTACTTCACACATCAAGGCGCTATATAACCTGACCTTCTGTTAGCCTTCTTAATGGCTTCTCAACGCTGTCTGGTAGTTGATAGCTTAGAGTCCACTACGACTCCTAAATCCTTCTCATAAGGGTTTACTCTTGATTTTCAGACCACCCATTGTGTATCCAAACCTCACATTTTTACTTCCTATGTGTAATTCTTTACATTTACTGATATTGAATTTCATCGTCCACAAATCTGCCCAAGCCTGTCTGCTATCCAAGTCCTTCTGTAACGATATAATGGATTCCAAATTTTCTGCTGATCCACCTATCTTGGTATCATTTGCAAACTTAATCAGCTTGTTACTTATATTCCTAGCTAAATTATGTATAGATATTATAAATAGCAGCGGCCCCAGGACTGACCCCTGCTGGTCACCACTCTTATTAATTTTGATGAAGTTCCTCGCATCGTCACCCTCATATTCCTCTGTCTGAGCCAATTCTGCACCCATCTACACAGAACATCCTTAACTGCCACTTCTTTTAATATGATGCCCAACCTCTCATATGGCACCTTATCAAATGCTTTCTGATTGTCATATACATATGCTTAGGGGTCAGCCAAAGGGTCCAATTCTGGACAGTCAAATGATGAAAAAGGGTTGGGAATGAGTATTTGTGCCTTACTCTTCTTTTCATAGACCTGCAGAAGATTAACTAATTTTTTTAACTACCGTCCTGTCCTGATGACCTCACTTCCATCCATCCATTATCCAACTCGCTATATCCTAACTACAGGGTCATGGGGGTCTGCTGGAGCCAACTCAGGGCACAAGGCAGGAAACAAACCCCA
Source organism: Polypterus senegalus (assembly GCF_016835505.1). Lineage (NCBI taxonomy): Eukaryota > Metazoa > Chordata > Cladistia > Polypteriformes > Polypteridae > Polypterus > Polypterus senegalus. The sequence continues at coordinate 12,342,939 of NC_053164.1, read as the reverse complement.
GGCTGGGCGCCACTTCCAACTTCCTGCCACCAGATTATAAAAACCAACTGTTAACTCTTTTTTTTTAGTCTTTGTTGTTTTGCATTAAAAAGACATCTTTTTTGACTACTAAACCACCACAATATACAGGGAGGATCCAAAATTTTTTTCTCGTGTTTATTGTGCTTTATTACAACATTTATGTACAAGTCAAGTCAAGCTGGGGAGCATGCACTGGTACAGCACATTGCCGCACCCACTACACAATGAAACAACTCAGGATCCCAGTTGGCAACCCCCAGGGAGGCATGCGGTCCAGTCCCACCCTCCGGGAATGACCGAATGTCTGTGACAGCCAGGTGTTACGTTGGCGACCCCTTGGCCTGGTCCAGCCACTCGGCTCCCCAATAATGAGGATCTTACGAGCCGAATCACCCTCGGGGAAACACACCACATGGCCGTAGTGCCGTAACTGACGCTCCCTCACAATGCAGGTCATGTGCCTCATTCGGGACTCCATGAGCAACGCAAAGTCAAACCAGCGGCACCCAAGGATTTTCAAGAGAGACACAGAGCCAAAGGAGTCCAGTCTTCATCTCAGGTCATTGGATAGCGTCCATGTCTCACAACCACCAGGAGTCTAAAGACTTGGACCTTCGTCTTTTGCAGATATCAGAAGCGCCACACATCCCTTTCCAGTGACCTCATGACCACCCCATGCTGTCCCAATCCGTCTACTGACTTCATAGGAAGAGTGAACAGAGACATGAATGTCACTGCTGAGGTAAGTAAACCTCTCGGCGAGGTCGACACTCTCTCCGCAAACAGACACACTGCTGATGGCCGTGCCCAAGAGTTCATTAAAGGCTTGGCTCTTTGGTTTTTATCAGGACACTCGCAAGCCCAGACACTCAGACTCCTCACTCAGTCTCTCAAGCGCCCCGATCAGAGCCTCCATTGACTCCGCAATAATCACAGCATCGTCAGCAAAGTCAAGATCAGTAAATCTCTCTTCACCAACAGATGCCCCACAGCTGCTGGACCCACGACCCTGACCTACACCCAGTCCATGCAAGCATTGAACAGAGTAGGAGCAGAACACACCCCAGACGGACCCCAGAATCAACTGGGAAAAACACAGAGGTTCTGCCTCCACTCTGCACAGCACTCACAATACCAGGGTACAGGCCGGCCATGATATCCAGTAACCTCAAGGGGATCCCGCGAACCCTCAAGATGTCCCACAGGGCAGCTCAATCAACTGAGTCAAACGCTTTAGGAAAATCGACAAAGACTGCAAAGAAACTCGGTGGAACTCCAAAAGGTTATTCCACCCTGAAGTCATCACTACTGCTTTACCCTCCTTCCGGCTTTACAATTCAGAACGAAACAGAACCCAGTGGGTTGACCATTCAGTTTGTTGGTGTTAGGTGTTAGCCAGGGTAACTCCTGTGGTTTATGTTCAAATGTCTTTATTTTGTCTGTTTTTTATTATTATTTCTGATTAATTTATTACAATAGTTTACATTGTACTAGATAGCACATATGGACTGGCACCCCAACCAGATGGAAGGACCAGAAGAGATGAGCAGTGATGAATATTTTCTCCCTAAATACATAAGATAGCAGCCTCCCTGGGTTAGGCTTCCCACACGGATACACGCAATACTTTCTGCAGTCCCGTAAGGCAGCCCTGTTGGATTCCATTGGGGCCACCAGGAGGAGCTGATGGAATTCACGATCACTATTTTGTGGGACTTCCAATTGACGAAGAAATACTTCCATCTGGCTATACCTTAGCACGGGTCATTTTTCTGGTTCCAAGATAAAAGAGACCTCATCCAGGCAAGTGGAAGTCAGGTGTGGAGAATGGATGAAGTTCACATGCAAGGTATGAAGAAGAAGACAAAGAAAGATATGTCACTTTTGATACTGTTTTGTGTGAGGTATTCTTGTTAATAAATCTTTTATTTATACTGGTACTTACTGGGACTGTGTCTGTGAGGTTATGTCTGCAGTCTGGCCCTAGTGGTCACAATGTTAATGTTGTAATTTGTGTTTTTTATTTGTATCATTTTGTATTTTTCATGTGTGTTGTTAATTGTTTGATTTCGATGTGTGGGTGTCATTGCTGCCATGTCCCTTGTGTTTTGTGGGTAGTGCACCAAGAGGCGGGGCAGCCTGTCAATCTCTGTCTAGGGACTTCCCCACCCCTATAAAGGGTCATAGGGAGTACAGTCCCTCTATGCTACATTGTATTTATGTGGATGTTGGTGTGTTTTACTCTTTTTATTCGTTGCTGCTCTTTGGATTTTTTGGCTTTTTTTGCTCTATTTAATGATTTTGACTTTTAACTGTTAGCATATTGTGACTTGGTTACTGTGGATTTCCTTTCTTTAGGTGTTCAAATCAAATTCACAGAGCTCTTTCAGGATGAGAATACTTTTATTGACATGTGCATGGAATCATCAGTGTACCATGATGAAGATGATGTTGATTGCACTTCTTCAAAACGCAGTTAATTACTGGAGTATGTGATTAGGGGGCATTTCTCATGTCCTAGCAGTATACTAATAAATGGACTCTTGGAGTCAGAATGTCTGCTACTCCTGTTCTTATTGTTTCTTATCCATACTTGTACATTGTGACAAATATGGGGGCGACACCCAAACCCCAGAAACAACTAGCACACATAATAATAATAAAATAATAATAATAGATTTTATTTATATCGCGCTTTATATTTAACAATCTCAAAGTGCTACAAAAGACAGACAGTCATGGGATCAATAAAAGACAGGCTTCCGGGTCACACAATCACCAATAAACACACTAGTTTCTTTCTTTCTTTCTTTCTTTCTTTCTTTCTTTCTTTCTTTCTTTCTTTCTTTCTTTCTTTCTTTCTTTTTCTCTCTCTCTCTCTCTCTCTTTCTGTCTTTCCATCCATCCTTGGCCTGGTCCAGCCACTCGGCTCCCCAATAATGAGGATCTTACGAGCCGAATCACCCTCGGGGAAACACACCACATGGCCGTAGTGCCGTAACTGACGCTCCCTCACAATGCAGGTCATGTGCCTCATTCGGGACTCCATGAGCAACACAAAGTCAAACCGGCAGCACCCAAGGATTTTCAAGAGAGACACAGTGCCAAAGGAGTTCAGTCTTCATCTCAGGTCATTGGATAGCATCCATGTCTCACAACCATCAGGACCTTCGTCCTTTTGCAGATATCAGAAGCGCCACACAGCCCTTTCCAGTGACCTCATGACCACCCCATGGCTCCACATGTCTACTGTGGTCCTTGAATGTTCCCCCATTGTTCCCATATCTTGGCCTCCCATCCGGGTACAGGTCTCACATTCATGCCGGGTGAAATGCCATGTTGGAACCTACAACATGAAGTAGTGGCACAACACAGTAGGACTAGGTAACAGATAAAAAAAAAAAACTTTCATTAAAATGCTTAATAAAAGTACTAAAGGTGAAAGCTAACAGCAAAAAGGTTATAATGATCAAAGAGTGAAAATCATGTTTAACAGTAAAAATTAGCTCTAACAATCCCTCTTTAAGTTCTGTTAAAACAACAATCTAGTGTGTAATAAAATGCTAACATCTGTGTGTGTGTGTGTGTGTGTGTGTGTGTGTGTGTGTGTGTTTGTGTGTGTCCGTCCAGTCCCTTAGAGCAATCGGATTGGTCAGTTTTACTTTGGTGACACAATCAAAACCGGAAGTTTGTGTTTGAGACAAATGAGGATGTGTAAAGGAATAGGAGGCTGTGGCAGATGGCCGGCAGCTCATCCCGGCCGGGACGCCCCTGTGATGGAAGGATGGGGGAAGGCATCTTTTCCCGGTTACTGCCTCCCCCAAAATGCTAGATGGCAGCTTCCCTGGGATCTGGCAGTGCCCTGGATTCCCGCAGGGCACCTTGGAATTTGGAGTTGAGTTGCGCCCCCTGTTGGGTGCCGTGGGTGCCACCAGTGGGAACTGTAAAGGAACAGAAGTTCTTTTGCTGTATCTATAGCCCAGAAGTGTCACGAGGATGGGAATCCCAAAGTACTCCTGGGCTCAAGAAAAATCCAAGTCTCCATCTGACCTGGAAGTGCTAGCAAGTCACGTGAATGGAGGAACAGAATCACTTCAGGGTCAAGGACCATATAAAGGACTGGTGGAGACCCAGCAAGGGAGCCAAAGTCGGGAGGAGTGTAACAGAGATTGCTGGGAGGTAGAGGAGAGATTTGTTGTCTTTGTTTAATTATTGTATTGCCTTTTTATTGTGGTTGGGGTGCTTTGGAGGCACTGCAAAGGAAAAGAAGAATTAAAAAGATCTTATTGCTTTTACCCTGTGTCTGTCTGACTTCTGTCTCTTGGGTTTCATGGGGTAACAGCGCCCCCAAGTGTTTGACTAAGCACACTGAGAGCCACATTCAAAGACGGACAGTATTGAACAAGACTGGAGGAGAGCAAGGCACCCCAAAATGATAGAGTCTGAGAAAAGAGCTGTATGGGATCAGACATAACATAGAGGGAGTGCCGGTCAAGAGAGGTTCAGATAGATGAAGATACAGAAGAAAGGAGCTGTCAAATATTTTATAATTTTTTCCGTTACTTGTCTTCATCAGTTAACATGGCCAACATTTTACGTTAAGCAATGGATTCAGGTAAGTCTGTATTAGTATAAGGCAGTTCATGTGACAAACCAGCATAACCAAAATTAGAAAGTGGAGCAGAATGAACTTGTTGACAAGTAACATAAAGGCTTCCATAGTACATTTAAAAATACAGTCGCATACTAAAATGATGATAAGAAACGTTACTAAAGTAACAGAAGCCAAGCCAGGCAATAAAACGAGAAAATCATCAAACCATTCAGCATTCAGTCCTAATTTACTGTTAGGAAGAAAAACTGGATCAGCTGCATGGAAAATCTCCCCATACATATACTGCAGGAAATGTAGGGGCAACATTTCTGTCCTGTTCTTGTGCTGAGAGTTTTGAAAGGCCTCAGAGGTGAGATTGGCCACCAGTTGTGGTGTATCAGTCCGTTCATTTGTGTATGCTCAGGCTGCAAGCTCAAAAAATGTGGGGCAGAAAAACTGCAGGTCATCTAATATATAAAGCAGAGTTGATGTACTTATGTGTGTATGTATGTATGTTTGTTTGTCCGCCATACAAATCTTCACCATACTGGGGATGGGGCTCCTTTGTGACCAGGAGATGGTCATGGATATGCTTGGTTGGGAAAAATGTTCGTGGTGAAGAGCAGGGCACATTTTCACCTTTGGCATACGTCCCCGTACTTATCATCGACAAGATGGCCGCACGTTGAACAAACATTCACCCATGCGCCATCTAGCGGCACGTTTGGTCCCTGTGCATCACTCTTTAACCATGTTTCTTTAAATTGCCAAGAGATGGTGGAAGTGTTCAAGTACGAGAAGGCCAACTGCTTTGATCGGGTGAAGCGGGACTGCTGTATAGATGTAAAACGTGAACGACCCAGTGCGCATGACCGGTTCACACATCCATGTTTCCGTGAGTCACACTCCTACATGCACTGATAGTGCTATATTTCATTCACCAACGTCCGTTATATGGCAGCACGTTTGAACAGGGACTCGCCTTAAACAGACAGCATCCTTCCCCCGGATTTTTGCCCACATGCAGCACCAGTTGTATGTCACTTCTCTCTGTAGTTACCATCGCCAACGTCCGTTAGATAGCGGCACACTTCAACACAAATGCTCCTTAGAAACAAACCACCCCTCCCCGCCATTATTCCCAGTACAGTTTCGGTGCTACTCTTTCTCACTGGCTTTCCGTATTTGTAGTGCTATATGCTCGCTTTCTGACTCACAGTACAATTTCAGTGTTGCTCTTTCTTACTGACTGGCGCTATTTGCTCGCTTTCTGATGTATTGTAAATAAGGTAAATTCATCTCACTGTGGTGCGTATTCCGTATGTAATACCATATAACACATTATAATTATCCTGCTTTTTGCGAATATACCCATAACACTGAAAAAAACACGGTCCACTTCAGATGCCAGAAAAAGTCTATTTCAAGGGTGTCTCAAATGCTACAGCAGACACAATCCAAAGTGGACGAACTTACAATAAAATGTGAATCAGAAAACGTTTTGTTCTATTTCTATGTTCTGCTTCTTTCATTTGGGAAATTCACTGGTTATAGATTCCCAGGCAATGCTGGGTACTCCTACTAGTTACTGATGAGTTACCTGAAGGCACATTTAACTCAGAACAGGAGGTGAAACATGGCGTGAATGAACAGTAACATCAGGTAGCACGTAGGCCATTTAGCACACCCCAGAACAGCCCATAGAAGCCAAATGGCCACGGAGAAAGTAGGTATTGCCTCGGGATTGTCGATGAGAATAGCTGGGATCTGAACCCCAGAGATATTAAACAAGTGTCCAATATGCCACAATGAAGGTTGTGCAACTGCTCTAAGTTCATTCAAGTATGCAGCCCCTTCAGGTAGCCCCTGATCTTCAGATGAAGAGTCACGTATTGTATATCTCTAAGTAACCTTGTACAGGATGATCTACTGTCCCATACATGGAACTATTTATATTAATCAAATGTGTTATCAGCTTTAAGCTAAATATTCTCCTGTATATTTATACTCCATAAAGGTTTTGTCTAATAAAGGAGCGTCAGCTGGTATTGCAATGCAAGTGGGATGCCTTCTATGGTGAGTTCCAAAGGCGTCTTCGTTTTAATACATTTCTGACACTGATGTATCTATTGCTGAGATTCTGATGAACATTTTTATGAAAGTAGAACTGGGATCAAGATTTTATTTAGGCTGCAAACCTTTAGAAGTAGAAAAGTAAAGTAGCTTAGTGTGGTTGGTAAAAGAATCGAGGGAAAACTATCTTGGGAGAGGTTCATAATTATATTGACAGAATATGGCAGCCCAGTGTTGTTTCTGTAGGTTATATTAATCTCTCTAGTATGGCTCAAGAAAAGAAGACACCAGGTTACCATTGTGGCATACAGTCCTGTTGGGTTCTGTGGGTGCTGCTAGGGGGTCCTGTGGCAGCTGATGAGCCCTTATGGGCAGCTCTTCTGCCACACCCCGACGTGGAACAACGAGCTCCTGGAGCATTTCAGGATGCCTTATAAAAGGAGCCAGCAGTCACTACTCCAGGAGCCAGAGTCGGGTGGGAGTAGCTGAAACTTGTCCAGAGGAGTGGAGGAGGAAAAAGAGAAGAGAAAGAAGAGAGTAGAATTGCTGCTTTTCTTGGTGACTGTGTTGTTTTTGTGGGAAACAGAGGAAAAATGAAAAATAAAAAAAAAACATGTGCCTTAAACTTGTGTCCCACATCCGTCTGTGTCCGGTTTGGGTGGTGTGGCCCCTAGTGGTCCACACCATCTGCTTTAACAGAGTCCCATCGATAAATAAACCTGTGAGCTTGATTATACACTGGCTCACCACAGGTATGAGGGGCATTTTGGTCACGCTCAGGTGGATCTTGAGCACTGGTGACACTGTAACAGAGGGTACCGTTAAAGTCGTACAGAGTCAGCTGACCCATAAGTGTCTCTGGCTGTAGTGTTGTCGGTTGAAGGCTGAACGCCGAGTTTCGAGAAGCGAGGAAATGCAGAGCAGACATAGCAGCATGAAGACTTCACCTTATACACATCTGAAATGTTAATGCCATGTATCCTATGCTCATGCAGGTGGTCTTCGAGCGGCACCACATCTCTTTTGTGAGGGCTTGGATTACATGTGGTAGTGAGAAAAGTGACGACAACAACATCAACAACAATCATTTCTTTCTCGTGGAGCCCAAAATCGGAAAAGAAATCCATCAGCTGACTTTAACCGGCCTTGTTTTTTGACAGCCAGCCTCGACTCTCTGAGAAGACAACTCCCAAAAAAAATCTCGTAAGAAATAAAATGGAAGAAATCTTGGAAAGGGCAATTAAGAGAGAGACCCCTATACAGGTACATTGGGCATGCAATGAGGGTCAAATAAAAATGGGGTAAATAGAACACATGAAACAGAACACAAGTAATCCTCTTCAAAGTGCTAGACGGCCAATCCATCATGGCCACCTAAGAAATACAACACAACAATACAAACGACTTTGTACTGAACTCCTCACCAAGTGTAGGTATAGACCACCGTGACAACTCTCAAGGCAAAGTGCAAGAATGGATGATACCACTCAATAAATTTACATTTACTTATTTGGCTGATGCCTTTATCTAAGGTGACTTACAACATTTCTGATATTCATGGTCATGCAGTGGTGTCAGTAGTGGGATACTAAACCACCTCCTCAGTGATTGCGGTCCAAAGTCTTAACCACAATAACCCACTGCCTGCCAAAATAAAGACCCAATAATCACATATAAGTATACAGATTTGTTCAAATACACCAAAAAAAATTAATAACATAAATGAAAAACAGCAGCATTTGTCCATCAATTAATTGTAGAACCACAGCCAGATTCTAGAAAAGGAGTCAGACAAGTCAGACAGAGTCAGAGTTCTGGGGACATGGGCCAACTAGCCACTTAACCTGTTGGCCATTCAAAAGTTGAGCCAGTGCTGGTCCAGCCAATCAAATGAATGGACCCTCCTACTTGACGATTCCAGTGCTCCTTTATCTGACTTGCACATAGGCAGGCAAACAACTTGGCTGTAGAGTAGTGGCACCAACTGACACATGAGGATGCCAAGAAGAGAAACAGAACAGGCAAGCATTAGAAACAACAGTTTATAAATATCCATCCATTATCCAACCCGCTATATCCTAACTACAGGTTCATGGGGGTCTGCTGGAGCCAATCCCAGTCAACACAGGGTGCAAGGCAGGAAAGAAACTCCGGGCAGGGTGCCAGCCCACTGCAGGGCACACACACACACACACCCACACACCAAGCACACATTAGGGGCAATTTAGAATCACCAATGCAACTAACCTGCATGTCTTTGGACTGTGGGAGGAAACCGGAGCACCCGGAGGAAACCCACACAGACATGGGGAGAACATGCCAACTCCATGCAGGGAGGACCTGGGAAATGAACCCGGGTCTCCTAACTGTGAGGCAGCAGCGCTACGCTTCTGTTAGTACTTCTGTTAAATGATACCAGCCGGGCACAAAGTTATTTTTACATCCTATCAGCCAATTCATTTTCTGTTCCTCTCTTGCCTTCGGGTAAAATTAATCCTCCTTCTTCCCGGTCGGGATGCCCATTCTCCTCTTATAACGTTAACATAACTGACAGTCAGCATCTCATTTACACATTTTAATGCTAATTGTAATTTGTTCTCTTTTGACTATTACTCATTCACAAAGATGTCCAGTTCCCCTCCTGCTTCTTGCAAATTTTAGTGATCAGCAATAATGGATACAATGAGGCTATTAGAAATAAACTGGATACATTAGGATTAAAAGTCAAGACGGAGGTAAAAAGCTTAGGGGTGATTGTTGACTGTAATCTGAATTTTAAATCACATATTAATCAGACCACTAGGACAGCATTTTTTCACTTAAGAAACATAAGTAAAGTTAGACCTCTTATATCACTGAAAGATGCTGAGAAATTAGTTCACGCGTTTGTTTTCAGTCGACTAGATTACTGTAATGCACTCCTCTCTGGACTACCCAAAAAAGATATAAATCGTTTGCAACGAGTGCAGAATGCAGCTGCTAGAATCCTAACTAGGAAAAGAAAATCAGAACACATCACACCAGTCTTAGCGTCACTACACTGGTTACCTGTGTCATTCAGAATTGACTTTAAAATTCTGCTTATGGTTTATAAAGCCTTAAATAATCTCGCCCCATCTTATATATCGGAATGTCTGACACCTTATATTCCAAATCGTAACCTTAGATCCTCAAATGAGTGTCTCCTTAGAATTCCAAGAACAAAACTTAAAAGAAGTGGTGAGGCGGGCCTTCTGCTGTTATGCACCTAAAATCTGGAATAGCCTGCCAATAGGAATTCGCCAGGCTGATACAGTAGAGCACTTTAAAACACTGCTGAAAACACATTACTTTAACATGGCCTTTTTATAACTTCATTTTAATCGTAATTTAACTTAATCCTGATACTCTGTATGTTCAATTCATCATAACAACTATTCATGGTGGCTCTAAAATCCGTACTGACCCCTACTCTCTTTTCTGTTTCTTTTTCCGGTTTCTTTGTGGTGGTGGCCTGCGCCACCTCCACCTACTCAAAGCTTTATGATGCTCCAACAATGATGGACGGATTAAAAGGAAGAAATCTACGTGACCATCATCATCATCAAGCCCTTCCGTGAGAATCCTAAATCCAAAGAGGACTGTTTCATTTATGTTAGGTAGAATGCCCAGAGGGGACTGGGCGGTCTCATGGTCTGGAATCCCTACAGATTTTATTTTTCTCCAGCCGTCTGGAGTTTTTTTGTTTTTTCTGTCCCCCCTGGCGATTGAACCCTACTCTTATTCGATGTTAATGTTGATTTATTTTTTATAATTATGTCCTTCATTTTTTCTATTCTTTAATATGTAAAGCACTTTGAGCTACTGTTTGTATGAAAATGTGCTATATAAATAAATGTTGTTGTTGTTGTTGTTGCAGTCCATCTGATCGAATCAGATGTAACCCACCCAGCATTAAAACACCTTCTGAAATAAGAAGTTTAGGCTGGTACTTTGCAATACACAAAACGTCACTCACCATGAATCACCATGACACGTAAAAGTTCATCCATCTTATTGAAATGTGATCGAACATCCCACATGTATGGAGGCAGTTCAGTTCTGAAACCTTTCCACCTTACTTTTGTTCTCGCTCAAGATCTCAACCTTTTATATTCTTGAACAAGCTTTTCCTCCAATAAGGTGTAAGATTACTCCTTAGGTGACAGTGATGTGATTGGAGTGCCACCAACTGAATTCAGGAATTTTAAATATTACCCTCTGTATGTTTGTCAGATGTAAGGTAGCCTTCAGATCATCTGTGCTCATCCTGCTGCATCTCTTAAGTTCACAGCTTGTCTGAAAGTCACTTGAGAGGAGATGATGCTCAGGTCTGCATCTGCAATGAGCGCAGCAAATCCTAAACTTTAAAATCCATTAAAATATAATAGTAATAAGCCAGAGGCCAAATATTAAAATGAAATATTAATAAATAAATTAATTAATAATTAGATAAATATTATTGTTGTCTATATGTATCCTACATTTACATTTAGAACAATCTAGACGAGAACAGGCCATTCAGCCCAACAAAGCTCGCCAGTCCTATCCACTTGTTTCCTTCAAGAAAACATCAAGTCGAGTTTTGAAAGTCCCTAAACTCTTACTGTCTACCACACTACCTGGTCTCTTATTTCAAGTGTCTATCGTTCTTTGTGTAAAGAAAAACTTCCTAATGTTTGTGCGAAATTTACCCTTAACAAGTTTCCAACTGTGTCCGCGTGTTCTTGATGAACTCATTTTAAAATACAAGTCTCGATCGACTGTACTAATTCCCTTCAGATTTTTAAACACTTCAATCATGTCACCTCTTAATCTTCTTTGTCTTAAACTGTAAAGGCTCAGCTCTTTTAATCTTTCCTCATAACTCATCCCTGTAGCCCTGAATCAGCCTCTTTGCTCTTCTCTGGACCTTTTCTTGTGCTGTTATGTCCTTTTTGTAGCCTGGAGACCAAACTGCACACAGTACTCAAGATGAGGCCTCACCAGTGCATTATAAAGGTTGAGCAGAACCTCCTGTGACTTGTACTCCACACATCAAGGCGCTATATAACCTGACATTCTGTTAGCCTTCTTAATGGCTTCTGAACACTGTTGGGAAGTTGATATCTTAGAGTCCACTATGACTCCTAAATCCTTCTCATAAGGTGTACACTCGATTTTCCGACCGCCCATTGTGTATTCAAACCTAATATTTTTACTTCCTATGTGTAATACTTTACATTTACTGACATTAAATTTCATCTGCCACAAATCTGCCCAAGCCTTTATGCTATCCAAGTCCTTCTGTAATGATATAACGCATTCCAAATTATCTGCTAATCCACTTATCTTGGTATCATCTGCATTTATAGATATTAAAAATAGCAGCGGCCCCATCACTGACCCCTGCTGGTCACCACTCTTAACATCGGCCAATTCTGATGAGGTTCCTCACATCATCACCCTCTGCTTCCTGTGTCTGAGCTAATTCTGCACCCATCTAAAAACATCACCCTGAACTCCCACTTCTTTTAACTTGATGCCCAACCTCTCATGTGGCACCTTATTGTAAAAACAAAGTCGATTAGGACATGTAAGTAAGAATTTCACTATTCGTTATGTGACAATAAGGACCCTATAATGACTCTCTGAAAAAAAGGCAAGTTAAAGCAATTGAGGATTGCGATGTCACTACATTGGTTACCCGTACCATTTAGAATTAACTTTAAAATGCTGCTTATGGATTCAGCGGGTTAGAAAATGGATGGATGGATACTGCTTATGGTCTGCGGTGGGCTGGTACCCTGCCTTGCGCCCTGTGTTGGCTGGGATTGGCTCCAGCAGACCCCCGTGACCCTGTGTTAGGATATAGCGGGTTGGATAATCGATGGATGAATGGAAACTGCTTATGGTTTACAAAGCCTTAAATAATCTGCTCCATCTTGTATTTCAGAATGTCTCTCACCTTACACTCCAAATTGTAACCTCAGATCTTCAAATGAGAGTCTGCTTAGAATTCCAAGAGCTAAACTTAAAAGAAGTGGTGAGGCGGGCGGCCTTCTGCTGTTAGGCACCTAAAATCTGGAATAGCTGACCGATAGAAATTCGCCAGGCTAATACGGTGGAGCGCTTTAAAAAACTACTGAAAACACATTATTGAAACATGGCCTTCTCATAACTTCATTTTAGTTTAATCCTGATGCTCTGTATATTTAATTAATTATCATTATTATTCATGATAATAGCACTAACCCCTGCTTTCTCTTTTGTTCTTTTTCTGGTTTTCTGTGGTGGCGGCCTGCGGCACCACCACCTAATCAAAGCACCGTTATGTCCTTACATTGATGGACTAAACGCCACAAGTCCACATGACCGTTATCATCAAATTCTTCCATGAGAACCCTGAATACAGTAAGGGCTGATTGAGATCATTGATGTTAGGTAGAATGCCTAGAGGTTGCTGGGTGGTCTCGTGGCCTCAGAACCCCTGCAGATTTTATTTTTTTCTCCAGCCGTCTGAAGTTTTTTTTTGTTTTTTTCTGTTCTCCCTGGCCATCTGACCTTACTTTTATTCTATGTTAATTGGTGTTCCCTTACATTAATTCTTATTTATTTTGTCTTTTTTCCTCTTTTTTCATCATGTAAAGCAATTTGAGCTACAACATTTGTATGAAAATGTGCTATAGAAATAAATATTGTTGTTGTTGTAGGACCCAGTCCTACCAGCAGTGTAACTAAATCCAACCCTGGTAGCAAAGGAGAGAATGAAAGCAAACCTGAGTGCCCTTATGAACACTGCTACACATTCTCTCTCTGGCACAATGACCAGTTGCCCTTACTTCAAACATAATGAAGACCTTTGAGAGGCTGGTCCTGAAACAGCTCTGATTCCTCGTTTCAGAACATCTGGATTCTCTGCAGTTTGCCTAAGTATGGTGGATGCCCTCATCTCCAATGCTCCACAGAGCCTACACCTACTTGGACAAAGCTGGCACCACAGTCAGACTAATGTACTTGGACTTCTCTTCTGATGTGTACTGGAAATGTTCTATTAGTCTATAGCAGCCAGTATGGTGTTCTAGGAAGCAAGAGAGCAAAATGTCTGAACAAACTTATCAGGAAAGCTGTTTTGGAAAAGAGAATGGTGGCAAAGCTGGACGCCATCGTGAAAAATCCCTGGCATCCCCTTCTTGGAGCACTTGTAGCCATTGGCTCATTCCACCATGGAGTGCTAAGATGCGTTTCTGGGGGTCGTTTCTGCCTGCTGCTATCAGACAATTTAATGTCTCCTCCCAACATCCCAGACTAAATGCTTACACTCTTTAATTTAATTTGCTATTTCTGCACTATGTACAGTTATAATGTATTTATCGATCTATTCATTGATTGTATTATTTGTCCTTTGAGCCTGTATCCTTGTTTTTTTGTTTGTGTTTCTGCTATTGTATGCTTCTGAATTTCAATGTGGGATTAATAAAGAGCATCTAATCTAATTTAATTCAACCAACATGTGTCAAGAAACGCTACTGAGGTCTTCTAATACCTACGGCAATACATCTGCAGAACGCCTCGCTGTGACTGTAACTGCCAAGTCAGAAGTTCTCTTTCTTTTTAGTTTTCTTTCTTTTTAGCCACTCCGGTTTGTATTTGAGAGGAGTTTGTTGTTTTACATAATGTATTATTTATTTATTTGTTTATTTGTTTGTTTATTTATTTTTTGTCTATTTAAAAGTCATATTTCCTCTTGTGAAATCTATTATATAGTGCCTTTCACATCTATCTATCTATCTATCTATCTATCTATCTATCTATCTATCTATCTATCATATAGTGCCCTTCACGTCTATCTATCTATCTATCTATCTATTATATAGTGCTATATAGTGCCTTACACATCTATCTGTTAGTTTCGCACTCACAGTCTATCATTTCTTTTATCCACAGCCGACCCCAGCCCTTCCAAGTCCCGAAACTTCCAATGGGACAACCACATGGAAGGAGGCATCATAGAGATGACCTATCAAGAGGAGCTCCAAGTCAAAGGACCCATCAGCAGAGCCACCACTTGGCACTCAGTTTTGTTGTCTTTTTTTATGCCATTGAGTGTTGTTTTTCTTTTATACTTTATTAGAAAATGGGATGGACTGTGTGGCACCCCTAAATATTATGGCTTCATTGACCATCCTTTGCTCTAACTACTGCAATGTCAAAGGTCTAGACTGGTGTGGAGAATATCTTCTTGGCACACTTTGAGCCCATTAAAACCAATCAATCACCACTTGAATGCCACAGCCTGTAGTGGTGTTACATGAATAGGGACTTCTTAAATGTGTTTCGTGCTAAGTCGTGTCTTTCATAGCGCTGTCCCGTTTATATGGTCTGTTGAGTGTCTGTGTAAATATTGTCCCCTGGAAACAAATTGGGGAGGGATAACGCCTTGGAATCATGGTCCCTCGTGAGAGTTTTCCCTATCAATCCCATCAATTCCATCTGGGCCTTTGCTTTTGTAATAGACGGCTGGCAGCTCAGCCTGGCCGGGATGCTCAGGGACTGGAAGGATGGAGGAAGGCTGCTACTGTTTTCCCAAAACTGTTAGATGGTGACTTCCTTACAGCATAGCAGTACCCCGGATTCCTACAGGGCACCATGAGATATGGAGTTTGGCTTCATAGCCCAGCTGGGTACCGTAGGTGACGCCAGGAAATGCTCCAGGAGGACCCGGGGACTTATACTTTTTTACATAACCTGGAACTACTATCAGATCATGGAGATGGAAGTCCAGAAGTAGTTCTTCATCTGACCTGGAAGTGCTAGCAAGTCATGTGTACAGAAGGACGGAAGCACTTTCGGGCTGGACCATATATAAAGGACTGCTATGAACCCAGCAAGCAAGCCAGAGCCTGCTGAGAAGTATGGAGGAGAAACAGAGAGAGAAGAAAATTGTGATTGCTTATTTACCTGTTTGTAATGGCTGTGGTGCTTGGAGGGCACTGTATAAGAAAGAAAGAAAGAAAGAAAGAAAGAAAGAAAAAAAGAATAGCATGGTAAGATCTCCTGTGCTGTCTGATGTTATCCCCTGAAGATGGACTACATTACCTTTCTTGTTGCCTGTTAAAATTTTACATGTCAGAATTGTTTATCGCAGTGGTAGCGTTGCTGCCTCGCAGTTAGGAGACCCGGGTCCTCCCTGTGTGGAGTTTGCATGTTCTGCCCGTGTCTGTGTGGGTTTCCTCCCACAGTCCAAAGACATGCAGGTTAGGTGCATTGGCGATCCTAAATTGTCCCTAGCGTGTGTTTGGTGTGCGTGTCCTGCGGTGGGTTGGTGCCCTGCCCAGGATTGATTCCTGCCTTGTGCCCTGTGTTGGCTGTGATTGGCTCCAGCAGACCCCTGTGACCCTGTGTTCGGATTCAACAGGTTGGAAAATGGATGAATAGAATTGTTCAGCCAATTTTGAATACAACTAATCTTGTCGTATTGCATAGCCCATCAGTCAGACATAAATTATGCAATAATATTACGATACATCCTTCTTTGAACAGTAATTCGGCCGGTGGAAGACCTGACAGTGTTAATGCTTGTAGATATTCCATCCATCCATTATCCAACACACTATATCCTAACTTCAGGGTCACAAGGATCTGCTGGAGCCAATCCCAGCCAACACAGGGTGCAAGGCAGGAAACAAACCCCGGGCAGGGCGCCAGCACACCACATAGCACACACACCAGGGACAATTTAGGATCACCAAGGCACCTAACCTGCATGTCTTTGGATTGTGGGAGGAAACCCACGCAGACACGGGGAGAACATGCAAACTCCACGCAGGGAGGACCCGGGAAGCGAACCCAGTTCTCCTAACTGCGAAGCAGAAGCGCTACCCACTGCACCACCATGCCGCCCGCTTGTAGATATTTTTACGAGATATTTTAAGTTGATGTTTTCATCTTCCATCACCATCAACTGTTTCCGCTTAGTCTTTTGATAAGCATTTAACCAATTTACCATGTAACCGATTGACAATTTTCGCATTAATTCATTTGACTTTATTGTTTCTCGGTGCTAGGATTGCCCATGTACTCATTTCTTCTGTTGATAACCCTTCGGGAAGAAATTCTTCAATAAGATTTGGACATAATAAGTCTTCTTTAATAATCTTAAAGTGAGGAAAATGTAAAAATTAATAAGAGCTGAGAGTGCAGGAACTGTGTCTGACAAAAGCATTCACACCAATGGGAGGTGAGAGGACTGTGGGCTGTTAACCAGAAATGGTTGAGAGGAGGGTGGGACTTGAAAACATCTCTTGGCAATAGTCTCATTTCAAGATTTTCTTTTATAATAGAGAGATATATTCACTTTATTATTTTACATACTGTTTGCCTTTTTGCTTATTTTTATCATCAATTGGGGAATTGTTCTCAAAGAAGTACAGCTTTTCTAGTTTAAGGGCTCATTTATACTTCATGCTCAGATCGCATATGCAAACACATCATGGCTGCCATGCGTTCCCAGTGTTCATTTGTCGAGTCCTCCGGGCACGTCCTCAGACATTAACGCAACACGTGTGCGGGAGTTACAGTACCAGCAAAAAGTCATGTGTGCAGTGTGATAAAACTCGCAATGTGACGTCAGAATCTCTGTTTACTACCTAAATGTGACAGATCCTACAGGATCGATGTGCCTGCTTTGATATTTCATGAATGGTTCGATGTGGTGAAGCAAAATGGTGACATACAAATGCATTCGTGGTGCTTTTATATTCAAGTGTTGCATATTCCACATTAATGATGTGATACATTTTAAAAGTCTCATATACCATCTTCTGTACCATCTTATTTTTTTTTTTTTTTGCACTTTCACAACAGCATCAGAATGTACAGCAGAATATTTGAGCCACAGAGAAAAAAAATAAGAACACGGTGACAGGGTCTCTTCAATCTCAAAATGTCCATTTTAACCCCGTAGTTTATTTTATCATTGAAGTAGAGTATCGTAAATGTCATCTTCAAAGTAACCCAGTTGTTAATGGCTACCTTACTCGAACCAGTAGCAGCGAGCACATCACACCATCCTGCTCCATCTTCACTGGCTCCCTGTGTCTTACAGAATCGAATATAAAATCCTACTAATAACCTACAAAGCCTTAAATAACCTCGCGCCAAACTACACCAGTGACCTTCTCATCACTATGTGTCTGCTCGCTCACTAAGGTCCTCTGATTCTACCAATCTTGTTGTGCCTCACACTAATCTTCACTCCATGGGTGACAGTACAGCCTTCAGCTGTATAGCGCCCAGACTCTAGAATGACCTACCGAAATTAATCAGATCAGCAGACTCCATGAATTCTTTTAAAAAACAACTCAAAACTCATCTGTTCAGAAAGGCTTTTAGCTCTACTTGACTTCATTCCCCTTCTTTCAGTTTACCTCCATGTCAAGTTGCTCATGTAATCTGTGTGTGTGTGTGTGTGTGTGTGTGCGAGACCATCAATTCTGCTGTCTGTTAGGCTTTCTCTGAATTTATTGTCTTAATCTTCTTTATTTATTTATCTGGTTTAGTACAATGATATATACTGTATACCCTGCCGTTCTTTCTTGTATTCTGTAAGTGCCTTGAGCATTGGAAAGACACTATATAAATAAAATGCATTATTATTATTATTATTATTATTATTATTATTATTATTATTATTATTATTATTATTACCTGCTTCTGGGGTTTCCTCCTGAACTGACAGCAGTGGCAGGCGGTGATCGCCACACAGAACACGTCACAGTTCTGATATTCCAGCTCTCTGCACATTTAGAATTCTTAGATTTTTACTTAATATTACTTTGATGATGAAATGCATTAAAATATGTATGTTACATTTTACAGATAAATCATTAACTTCATTTAAATAATGAATACTGTTAATAATTACACATGCTGTGGTGGCACAGTCTGTCTCACAGGGAGTCAGTTTGCATGTTTTCCTGGTGCGTTTCCACAGTGTGATCCGGTGTCTTTCCAAGGTCATGCAGGTTTGGGGATTTGGTGACACTAAAATGACACCAGTGTATGTGTGTGTGCTTGTGTTCACCTTGCGATGAGCTGATGCTCCGTCCAGGGATTTTGTTTCTGCCTCACGTCTGATGCTTGCTGGAATAAGGGCATCCCTGGATTGATGGATATAATTATTAAACATCCATTTCAGAGAAATTGTGGCATGGTGTCCTCAGAATTTAATGGATGTTTCAGGCAATTCATAAAACAGCGAAGCCGAACCTGTGCTCACCATGATGATGTCTCACACTGCCACCTGGTGGAATCTTCCAGATTTACGTAAAGTACACCCTCAAGTATGAACAGTACAATGTTTGCGTAGCAGTAGCGTCCGCTGGAGCACGCGTCACGTCACATGAAGTATTAACCTTGTAACATCCGACCCGTTACCCAGCCAGCAACTACACTTCCAAGACTTGTGGCCCGGATAAATTACTAAGATTGAATCTCATATATCAAGGTGTACCTCTAACAAATACAATTTTCCCCACAATTGATGGATTAAACATAGGCACACAAGCAGATATGTAAAATTAAATGAATATATTAAATGGATCACAACAAAGCACTACTGCATTCCCCACATAAAATATATATTTTATGTATATATATGTATGTATATGTTTATATATATGTATAGGGCGGCACGGTGGCGCAGTGGTAGCGCTGCTGCCTTGCAGTTAGGAGACCGGGTTGCTTCCCGGGTCCTCCCTCGTGGAGTTTGCATGTTCTCCCGTGTCTCGTGGGTTTCCTCCGGTGCTCGGTTTCCTCCCACAATCCAAAGACATGCCGGTTAGGTGGATTGGCGATTCTAGATTGGCCCTAGTGTGTGCTTGGTGTGTGGGTGTGTTTGTGTGTGTCCTGCGGTGGGTTGGCACCCTGCCCAGGATTGGTTCCTGCCCTGTGTTGGCTGGGATTGGCTCCAGCAGACCCCCGTGACCCTGTATTCGGATTCAGCGGGTTAGAAAATGGATGGATGGATATATATGTATATCCCTCCACCAAAGCAACAGCGTGACACACCATATATATATATATATACTGCTCAAAAGAATTAAAGGAACACTTTGTAATCAGAGTATAGCATAAAGTCAATGAAACTTATGGGATATTAATCTGGTCAGTTAAGTAGCAGAGGGGGTTGTTAATCAGTTTCAGCTGCTGTGGTGTTAATGAAATTAACAACAGATGCACTAGAGGGCAACAATGAGATGACCCCCAAAACAGGAATGGTTTAACAGGTGGAGGCCACTGACATTTTTCCCTCCTCATCTTTTCTGACTGTTTCTTCACTAGTTTTGCATTTGGCTACATAGTGTCACTACTGGTACCATGAATACCTGGACCCTAGAGGTTGCACAGGTAGTCCAACTTCTCCAGGATGGCACATCAATACGTGTCATTGCCAGAAGGTTTGCTGTGTCTCCCTGCACAGTCTCAAGGGCATGGAGGAGATTCTAGGATACAAGCAGTTACTCTAGGAGAGAAGGTCCATAACCCATCAGCAGGACCAGTATCTGCTCCTTTGGGCACAGGATGAGCACTGCCAGAGCCCTACAAAATGACCTCCAGCAGGCCACTGGTGTGAATGTCTCTGACCAAACAACCAGAAAGACTTCATGAGGGTGACCCAAGGGCCCCATGTCCTCTGATGGGCCCTGAGCTCACTGCCCAGCAGCATGCAGCTCGATTGGCATGCCATAGAATACCATCATTCACCACTGGTGCCCTGTTGTTTTTACAGATGAGAGCAGGTTCACCCTGAGCACGTGACAGAAGTGAAAAGGTCTGGAATGAGAACATTATGCTGCCTGTAACATCATCCAGCATGAGCAGTTTGGTGGTGAGTTAATGATTGTCTGGGAGGCATATCCATGGAGGGTCACACAGACCGCTACAGGCTTGACAAAGGCACCTTGGCTGCCATTAGGTATCAGGATGAAATCCTTGGACCCATTGTCAGACCCTGTGCTGGTACAGTGGCTCCTGTTGCACGACAATTCCTGGCCTCATGTGGTGAGAGTATGCAGGCAGTTCCTGGAGGATGAAGGAATTGATACCATTGACTGGCCACCACACTTTCCTGTCCTAAATTCAATAGAACATATATATATATACACACACAATAACAAATCCTACCTTGCCTCCATAACATATAACAAACAACAATGAATGAAATACGGAATGAACGATCGTGAATTTGAGTCCAAGTATAAAACCATCCAGAATACGGATGACTGTTCAACAGATAGGTGATGTGTTTGAATTTCCCAGAAACAAAAATAAAGCAACCTCACCGTGAATCCTCGGTGTGTGGTTTACAATGTAGTTCAACTCCGGGATCTCTGGCGATGTTTGAATCGATGTAGGTCCAGCAGAATGAAAAACAAACAGGATCCCAAAGCGCGATGTGGAAAATTAGCAGGTGCTGGTGATTCATTGTAAGTGAATTGTGGTCTTTCTCCTTCTCTCCTCCTCTCTCTGTTCCCTCCTGATTGTTTACATAGTTAAGAGCCGGATGTAACTGATTGTGATTGAAAACAGGTGCTTTCCATCTTGGGGCTGTGGTTTCTTTCCATCATCCGTCCACCGTGTATTTACGGGGACGACATTCACTGACGCACACATAAACAGCAAACGGGACGATGGAAACAAAAGGCACTTAACACTAACATTGACAACACTACTACTATGTAGCCCTGCTACAACCTGGCCTAACGGTCTGTGACAGATGACTGGTGTTCTGGCCCAGTCGAGACTCCTGGAGGAGGGAGGGTCCGGGTGAGAGGCGATACCTTTCCTGAAATACGAGTGGGCAGCCTCCCTGGTTTACATCTGGGCCATAGGACTGGAGCTTGGAAGCTCAACCCTGTTGGGAGCCGTGGCCACTGCCAGGGGTGCCTGGACCATCCCAGGACACGTGGCAACACCAGGAAGTGCTGCAGGAAAATCATCAGGGTACACCTGGACCACATCCGGGTGCGTTATAAAAGGATCCGGAGTCAGGAGCTTGTGAGAGAGGAGTGGAGGCAGCAGAGAATAATGGAGAAAAGGACAGAAAAGAGAGAAGAAGAAAGAAAGGACTGTGAGCTATTTGTGGATGATTAATGCGTTGTGTGTTGCTGTACAGGGAAGAAGAAATAAACGTGTGTGTGTTTTTGGACTTCTGTGGTCTGTCTGTCTGTGTTAAATGGCTGATCTTCCACAGTTCCCTTGGTGGTGTAGTTACCAGTCCGGACGATTGGGTCAGCCTTTTTGATTATGGTTGCTGACCATATTCATCCTTCATGGCCTTCATCTTCTAACGGCTACTTCCAGCATGATAATGCACCATGTCACAAAGTAAAGGTCATCTCAAGTTTGTTTCATGAAGATGACAATGAGTTCAGTGTTCTTCAGTGGTCTGCCATGTCAGGGTCTGACTCAAATAGAACATCTTTGTGATGTGATAGAATGAGAGATTCGCACTTTGAATGTGCAGTTGACAAATCTGCAGAAACTGTGCGATGCTATCTTGTTAGCATGGGCCACAGTCTCAAAGGTTCTTATGGAATCCATGACATGAAGAGTTGGAGCTGTTTTGATGGCAATGGAGGCCTTACCCAGTATGAGTTGAGTGGTCCTAAGAATTTGCTCAGTGACTGGATATTCTGTCCATTAATCTATGCAATTGCTTCATCCTGGGTGTGACATTAATCTACATCCTGTCCTCCAACTTACAGGGAAAACTTGGGGGTCAGTGGCAGAATTGGCACTCCAGCCACCGTAAAAAAAAAACCCTCAGGTGTCATCCGCTGGACTCGGGTTGCAATTCAGGAGGTTCGTCATGTGGTGGGTGCGGCAATGTGCTATCAGTGCATGCTCCCAACCTTCTCCTTTCCATCACTGAATCTGATTAATCCCGTTCTCGATCCTGATGTTGAGTGATGATGGCTACAGTGGACCCAATGTAGGATCATCCCTAGACAGGGTGCCAGTTCATGCAGTAGAATCCCTCTTGCAGCAATTTCTAAGCTCCGTTCCCACAATCCCTTTAGGTGTCAAGCCTCACTATGATTAGCCAATGCTGGTGGACTTTGATCAGACTTGTCTTATGTTATAACCAACAAGGGCCAAATAATGTTTGTCACAGACCTGGGTTCAATTCCCAGGTCCACCCTGCCTGGAGTTTATATGTTCTCCCCTTGTCTGCGTGGGTTTCCTCTGGGTGCTCCGGTTTCAACCCACAGTCCAAGCAGGTTAGGTGTATTGGTGATCCTAAATTGGCTGTAGTGTGGGCTTCATGTGGGTGTGTGTGCCATCCGGTGGGTTTGTTTCCTGCCTTGCGCCCTGTGTTGGCTGGGATTGGCTCCAGCAGACCCCTGTGACCCTGTAGTTAGGAAATATCGGGTTGGATAATAGATGGATAGATGTTTGTCACAGGAACAAATAGACAAGTATTAGGGATGGATTTTGCTAGGCCCCAAAAAACTTCTTGTTTGCCTGTCTTCTTCTGAAACAACATCCAAGTGCCAGGGCACTCATGATGAGTGGTTTACAGACCCCCACAATTCACCTGCTGCCTCACAACAATATCTGTGATGGTTCTCCTCTCACCAGACTGCCGTACTTTCAGTGCAGAGTTTCGTTGGTGATTTCTGCAACTTTGAAAGGAATAAAAGTTATCTGAACCTCAATGTCAGGGCTAATATTTAAGGTAAATCTTGACAAAAAAAATAGACAATAAGCAAATCCTAAAAATTTAATCACAAATTATTGAAGTAGCTGAGTTTAAACGTCTCACACAAATTTTCCAAAGCACTCAGTTACTGCTACCTTGGGACAGTCATCTGTCTCTCGTGACGAAAATCCGCTGCCTTCTTTGGTTACACATATTCTTGGCACTGAACGGTCCGGGCAGCTCGCTCACTTCTGTCTTTCCAGCTTTACTTTTTTCCACAGTGCAGATCCTGAGCTCATGCATCTTCAAACAGGAACTTCATTAAGCCTTTGTCCCTCTCGATTTCGGCTTTAATTCTTTATTCTCTGATTTCATTCTCTTGGGTAACATTTTGTGGTGGTTTTAAGACATGACTATGGAGTGATGGCATGCTTGAGTTTTGTTTCTTGTTTGATTGCAAATTATTTTTCTGACTACATTTCTAGACAGTTTTTAAATGACCACTTGGATGTTACAGACTTTTTGAAACTTCATACTGAAAAATCTTCAAAAAGCCGCATTCAATTCATATTTTGAATTGGTACGTGCACACTAGATACACTTTTGAAAATCAATTTATCTATCTATCTATCTATCTATCTATCTATCTATCTATCTATCTATCTATCTATCTATCTATCTATCTATCTATCTATCTATCTATTGTCACACAAGCGCACATGGGAGGCAGCCTATGGACATAACTTAAGGTAAAATGTCAAGTAAGGGGTTGACAAAGTGCATTAATGTCTTCTCTCCCTCCTATGCAGAAGCTCAGGAGGGAACACCAACTAAAGGCTAACCAACATCCACTTCAATCTCCAGACCATGCCCTCCTACTGACCTCACTTCTGCTGGTGCCCTGTTGAACTCTCCTCTTCTTTTCCACCACCTATAAAGCCAGTGTGATAAATGAGCTATATAGTGCCTGACCCGGCACAGACTGACACAGAAAATTCAAGCACACCTTTTTTTTTCTTCACCTGTAGGGTACATCTTCCCCGTGAACCCCACAGGCAATACACAGTCCCAAAAGCATTAAATACCAACAACACACTCTCTTCTACCACCACTCCTTTTCACCAAGCGTTGTCCTCCTCCCACTATACTCTTGCCCTTGAGTGGTGATTGCTGGCTCCTTTTATAGTTCACCCGGAAGTGCTCCTGGTGCTTGATCCCTCAGTTCCGGCTGCACTTCCGGGTGTGATGAATATGTTGCCCATACGGGCTCAGGAGTCTCAAACACAGCGCCTCCTACTGGTACCTGCTGGACCCAACAGGCCTGCATCCAACTCCAATTCCCAGGATGCCCTGCGGGAACCCGAGGTACTGCTCCATCTCAGGGAGGTGGCCATCTAGTGTCTAGGGGAAGGTATTGCAATGTCCAGGGCTGCTTCCCCTGAATATATTGTGCAGGGGCGTCCCGGCTGGGTATGGATGCCAGACACCTGTCACACCAGTCACTTGCTTTCCCCAGCCATTTCCATTTTGGACTCAGTCTTTTGAGATAACTCTACAGAGCTATCTATCTATCTATCTATCTATCTATCTATCTATCTATCTATCTATCTATCTATCTATCTATCTATCTATCTATCTATCTATCTATCTATCTATCTATCTATCTATCTATCTATCTTTTTTGATGTCTTCAGTCCAGTGGACTTGTTTTCCAGAATGCATCAGGCTTGTTTCGATGTTCAGTTGCAAACTTCAGACGCCGCATTTTGTGGCAAGGACGCAGGAAAGGTTTTCTTCTGCTGACTCTACCATGAAGGTCCTATTTGATGAGGTGTCGCTGCACAGTAAAATAATGGACCACCACTCCAGTGTCTGCTAAATTTTCATGAAAGCCTTTTGCAGTCAAATATGCAATATGCATCTTGCCTGAAGAAGTGGCCTGAGTTGCCTCGAAAGCTTGCATATTGTAATCTTTTTAGTTAGCCAATTAAAGGGGTCATTTTGCTTGACTTTTAACTATCCACAGTAACAGACAGTTTAAGCAAGGTGGGGGCAAACTTTTGCATGCCCACAGTAGCTTGCTTATACCAGAAAAAGGTTCTGCTTGCCCTAGATGGGTGAATGAATGGATGGATGGAGTACCTAAGGCAAAACTTGAATAAGGAAGTGATTCACCATGGCCTGTAGACCAGGGAGTGCTAAAAAAAAAAATAAATCCAGAGGAGAAAGTTCAGAGAAAAGGCGTAGGTGACCCTCGCTTAGCCAAGTCTTTGTCAGAAATAAGAAGTCCAATTCACGAAAGGAAAGAGTTTCATTTAAAGATCTAGCATTGAACAATGAAGTTTTAATACCAGAGCAATCTCTCACTAACTGTTGTGGAGTTCCCAGTAGGCGAAGGTTACCACAGTTAACTCCACCAATAAGAAGCCACAGGAATCCAGGGAGAGATCCAACTGACCAGTTCTAGGGACCAGCGGATAACAAAAAGATTCTGTTTGTCACAGTCTTCCCAGATCCATGCATCGACTGATCGATTAAACAAAGCCAATTTCAGCTTAATCCTCACCCCAGATTCCCACAGGGCATGCTGGGATTTGGAGGTTTGGTACACCCTGATGGGTTCCATGGTGGTCACCAGGGGGAGCTGCAGAGCCCTATCGTGGACTTCCACCACACCTGGAAGTGAACCCAGGTAATGCTGATGAGCACTCCCAGGAGTTGAATAAAAGGAGCCCAGAAATATTATTATCATTGGATGTAGAAAAAGCATTTGACATGATTGAATGGAAATACCTTTTTACTACATTGGAGAAATTTGGGTTTGGCCTGAACATTTGTGCATGGATCAAACTACTGTATACCAATCCAGAAGCTTCAATTTGTATCAACAACATTTGTTCAGACTACTTTAAACTAGAACGTGGTACCAGACAAGGATGCCCCTTGTCACCACTGCTATTTGCAATCGCCATTGAACCACTGGCAATACACTATCGAAATACTGATCAGATAAAGGGAATTATCAGAGAAGGACTGGAACAGAACATTTCTCTATATGCAGATGATACGGTACTGTATATATCAGACCCACAAAATTCTGTGCCTGCAGTCTTAGCAACACTCACAGAATTTCAAAAGACCTCTGGTCTCAGAATTAATCTGAATAAAAGTGTACTCTTTCCAGTGAATTCTCAAGCATATAATATCAGATTGGACACCTTTTCCTTTTATTATTGCAGAACAGTTTAAATACCTCAGGGTTAACATCACAAGTAAACATAAAGCTCTTTTTCAACAAAATTTCACCATCTGCATGGAAAAAAGTAAGCAAGACTTGCATAGATGGTCAACCCTTCATCTCACTCTAGCTGGAAGAATTATGCACTGTGAAGATGAATATTCTTCCTAAGCTCCTTTTTTATTTCAAAACATTCCAATATACATCAATAAATCATTTTTAAGCAATTAGATTCAACAATAACCTCATTTATTTGGAACTCAAAACATCCACGTATCCAAAGAGCGACCCTACAAAGACAAAAGGCAGAAGGTGGCATGGCTCTACCTAACTTCCAGTTTTATTACTGGGCAGCAAACATACAAGCTATAAAAACCTGGACACAAATAGATGAACATACACAGGCTTGGTCCGCAATAGAAGTAAAATCCTGCAGTACTTCTTTATATTTCCCTGCTCTGTGCCCCAATAAATGCAAGTTATCGCCAATATACTAATAACCCAGTTGTGCTTCACTCACTCAGAATATGGAACCAACGTAGAAAGCATTTTAAGATGGAGAAGCTTTTTTCTGTGGCACCTCTGCAAGAGAACCACCTCTTTCAACCTTCAAACATATGCAGTTTTAATATCTGGAAAAATTTGGGATTAACTTGCTTAGAGATCTTTATATAGACAACATCTTTGCATCCTATGAACAATTACATTCCAAATTTAACATTCCAGCTACACATTTCTTTCACTATCTTCAAATTAGGAACTTTGTTAAACAGAACCTGCCCGATTTTCCTCATCTTGCACCCTCATCCATGCTGGAAAAAATATTGCTCAATTTCAAGGACTCAGACACCATCTCTGCAATATATAAAATTATTTCACAGTCCCTCCCTTTCAAAGATCCAAGAGGACACTGGGATCTCTTAATCAATATATCAGAAAAGGAGTGGAAAGTAGCAATGCAGAGAATTCACTCGAGCTCCATATGCGCAAAGCATACAATTATTCAACTCAAAATTATATATCAAGCACATCTGTCTCGTCTAAAACTCTCCAAAATGTTTCCAGGCATGATCCAACCTGTGAACGTTGCAATCAAGTCCCAGCCTCACTGGGTCACATGTTCTGGGCCTGCACCAAATTAACATCATTCTGGACCAAAATTTTTAATTACCTTTCAGACAGCCTTGGACAATCCCTCCTAACCCATTAACAGCTGTGTTTGGGGTTCTTCCAGATGGGTTTAAATCGGAGAAGGACAAACAAATTGTGATTGCATTCACTACTCTATTGGCACGCAGACTTATTTTGCTAAACTGCAAGAATCTTAACTTTCCTCTTTTAAGTCAGTGGGTAACCGATGTGTTATACTATTTGAAATTGGAAAAAATCAAATACTCAGTTAGAGGATCTGTACAGATTTTTTTCAAAACATGGCAGGATCTGATCAGTAATATTTTAGAATAAGTTCCTAAAGCACATTTCTATTTCTATTTCTGTATTTCTTTTTCTTCTCCATTCACCTCTATTGCCTATCAAACTCATCAATTTAGGTGTGTTTACAAGCCTTAAGTTTTACTCTGTTGGCCATGCTCTCTCTCTCAGGGGTGGGGGTCGACTTGTTCTCATTCCTACTTCTTGTAAAAATTGATTGATTTGTATGGATTGATTACAATAAAATGAATAATAAAAAAAAATGCTGATGAGCATTCCCAGGAGTTTAATAAAAGGAACCGCTTCACTCCATTCGAGGAGCCAGAGTTGGAAGGAAGGGGGACAATGCTTGGCGGGAGAGAAGAGAAAGAAAGACAGAAGAAGGCAAAGACTGTGCTTTGTCTCGTCGACATTGTGATCTTGTGGGGAGTGAAAAAAGGGCATCTCCACCTGTAAATAAAGGGGTGCTGTGTGGCAATTTAGTGCCCTGTCTGTCTGTGTCAGGAGTAGGGCGGCCGTACGCGCCCAGGTGGTCCACAAACGCCTAATTAGCTGTATTCTGGCATTTGCCACAGGTAGAGCTTCTGTAACCAGGCTGACGTGGGCCTGAATGTCTTTGAATGTCTTAAAGTATTTGATAATCAGGTGGAGACAAATGAACACAACTAAAACAATATACTAATCTTGCATAAAATTCTGAAAAGAAATGTGTCACCTTGAACTTTTTTTCATTTGGTGATCAGCTCATGTTCTGCTCACTTCACTTTTCACAGTCACATTTTGTGCCCAGACTTTTGAATTCCACCAATATGAAGAATATGATGAATAAAAGGAGCCGCCTCACTCCATTCGAGGAGCCAGAGTCGAGAGGAAGAGAGACAAGTATATCTAAGTTCTAGGGACCGGCGGATAACAAAAAGATTCTGCTTGTCACAGTCTTCCCACATCTGTGCATCGACTGGTTGTTTAAACAAAGCCAGTTTCAGTTTAATCCTCACCACAGATTCCTGTAGAGCATGCTGGGACTTGGAGTTTGGTGCGGCCCTGTTGGGTTCCATGGGGGTCACCAGAGGGCGCTGCAGAGCCCTACAGTGGACTTCCATCAGACCTGGGAGTGATTCCAGATAATGCTGGTGAGCCTGTTTCAGCTTAATCCTCGCCAAGACACCACTCCATTTACCCCAACACTTCTTACGGCGCTTCTTCTGGTGCTGCCTGAAGCAAGACGAGCAGCACACGCCTGACGACAAGATTGTGAGTAAAATGAGTCAACACAATGAGAAAAAGAAGACAAGAGACGTTTGGTAGACTAAAACGAAGAAGCTGAATGACCAAAACAACAACAACAACAACAAAAATACTCCAGAAAATGGATGGGTTCTTTTTGGGAGGTTAGAAGGACCACACTTCATATAAACCCCCCCCAAGCAGTGACTTGTCATTCACCCCTTCTGAATCAGCAGAACACTGCGCCCTCCTCATCCTGCCATGCAACTTTCTCATGCCTCTCGCCCGTCGACCTGTCTTCAATTACCAGCTCGCAGAAGCTTCCTGTTTTCTAATATTGAATAATGCAAAAAAGAAAGTTCCCTGGCAGGAAGAGAACAAAATTCCCGCCAGGCAGCAGTCAGCCCCCGCCTCCCCCCCATGCTCACCCACCGCTGCCACCGCTACTCCACCCCGTCCGCATTCCAAGCCTTCTCCACATTAGCAGTTGGCTTCATTCTTTCCGCTGCGCTCTCATGTTTATTCCCATCAAGTCGTAATTGAAAGCAGGTTTGCATTCAGTGGTTGTTTTTTTGTTTTATTAGGATCATTTAAATATGGTGAGAATTTGTCACGTTTTTTACA
Source organism: Polypterus senegalus (assembly GCF_016835505.1). Classification (NCBI taxonomy): domain Eukaryota; kingdom Metazoa; phylum Chordata; class Cladistia; order Polypteriformes; family Polypteridae; genus Polypterus; species Polypterus senegalus. The sequence continues at coordinate 12,313,026 of NC_053164.1, read as the reverse complement.
GGAGGATTAACATTAGGAATTGCAATCAAGAAGCGCTCTTTTAAGTCGTTCCCAGAGGCGTTTTTCCAAAGATCATTTTTTTCTAAAAAATAATAATAATAGACATGAAGGTGCAAGAAACAGGAGAGCACAAAGTCCAAAATTAAATAAAGAAATAGTAAAGCTCCTCTTCCTGCCAACAAATAAACCCCTTTATGATTTCCCTCTTGACAGGTGCATACCCCAAACACTCCCCCCACTCCCCCCCAAATCCACACTAACTAAGCCCCTGACTTTGTTGGCTGTAAACCCACATATGAGGTCAGAAACAGATACTTCAGCATCTCAGGACTGCCGTGCTATGGCGTTGCAATTTCCCGATTGTGAACGATAGAGGGCGCTCTTGAGCCAATTCCCAACATAAAATGATCCAAAATCTAAACAGACAAACAGGTGCAGTTAATTCTTTTTAACCGGAGGGTTTTCCAGGAATGTAACCTCTGTGAAAAATGGGAGATACTGAAGCATTGATCCTAATGGAAAACTTGGAGTTAGGTTCTGGCGGGACATGGATTTATTGGGGAGATTTTCCACTTTTGCCCCTCAAGGCTCAGTAATGATTTTTCCACTGTTTCACCTACAGTTTACTGTTATGGTGTGAAACTTTGCATATACAGTAAAACCTTGGATTGCGAGGAACTTGATCTGCGAGTGTTTTGCGAGACGAGCTCAAATTTTTAATAACTTTTAACTTGATAAACGAGAGAGGTCTTGCAATATGAGTAGTACGTATACGCTTTGTCCGCTGACCGTCACGTAGGGATTGTGGGTAATCGTCTCCCATGCTCGTTCTCAGTCGGCGTGCCTCACTCATATAGTCAACATCCGTACGAACGTAAACTGTTTACTATAGCATTGTGACCACGTGTGTGTGTTGTAACGTGAGAGTCCCTGTCTGGCACCCCAAAACACGAGGGTAAGTCTCAGCCTGTTTTTGTGTATCCAGTCCAACGTGTCATCTGAAAAGTCAATTGTGCCCAAGATCGTTTCCCATTAGGATGAATAGACTGTCTCGTGCCTGCCTCTCGTGTGTATAGTGATGGATTAATTGTTGTGCACCTTCAAAAGGAGAAAAATCTCACCCCTCGCCACTCAGGACTGCCGTTAGGACTGTTTCACTCATTTTCTGCAGAAGCTGTTCTCAGGGTAGTCATCTTCAAACCATCATTTCATTTCACAAGTTGCCATTTTCATGGACTGTATAGTGTGTGGTTTTTGTTAGTGGTTCATTATTACTGAATTTTATTCAGCGTGAAACAGGAACAGCACGGTTATTTATTGTAGCGGGATCTGCCACCCTGCTATACAGAGACACAGCAATAAGGCAGGGTCGTGACCAGGTTAGTGGCTAAGTAATACTGTGCTCTTGCATTTATAATGTTCCTTGCATCACCCATCGACGTCAGGTGCTTATAGCTTGACCGCAATCTTTTCTGATTCACTTTAACTGCAAAACTGCTACAGTGCTGGGAGCTTGTGGTTGCTTCGGGACGCTCTTGGAGGGGAAATCCCAAAAGAGTTTGAAAACCTTACAGTGCGTAAAGCATTTTTTCTATTTTGTGTATAAGTGTAGTGAACTCTTCAGGCAAAAGCAACTGTCACTGGAGAGGATTCCTTGTTAAAGTCACAAAAAGTGAAGAAGATTCCAGTGAGCCAACAGATAGCAGGGATTCCGTTAGTTAGACTGAAAGTTGTCCTACACAGTAACCCTCCTCCTTTTCTTCTCTCTCGTCTTTTAGAACATTAGAGCACTGTAGACGAGGACAGGCCATTCAGCCCAACAAAGCTCACCAGTCCTATCCACTTATTTCTTCCAAGAAAATATCAAGTCGAGTTTTGAAAGTCCCTAAAGTCCTACTGTCCACCACACTACTTGGTCGCTTATTCCAAGTGTCTATCGTTCTTTGCGTAAAGAAAAACTTCCTAATGTTTGTGCGAAATTTACCCTTAACAAGTTTCCAACTGTGTCCCCATGTCCTTGATGAACTAATTTTAAAATAACAGTTTCGATCTACTCGACTAATTAACTCAATAATTTTAAACACTTCACTCAGGTCACCTCTTAATCTTCTTTTGCTTAAACTGTAAAGGCTCAGCTCTTTGATTCTTTCCTCATAACTCATCTGAATCAGCCTAGTTGCTCTTCTCTGGACCTTCTCTTGTGTTGTTATGTCCTTTTATATTTTGGAGACCCAAACTGCACCCATTACTCCAGATGAGGCCTAACCAGTGTGTTATAAATGGTTGAGCAGAACCTCCTGTGACTTGTACTCCACACGTCAAGGCGCTATATAACCTGACATTCTGTGAGCCTTCTTAATGGCTTCTGAACACTGTTGGGAAGTTGATAGCTTAGAGTCCACTATGACTCCTAAATCCTTCTCATAAGGTGTACTCTCGATTTTTTTGTGTATTCAAACCTAATATTTTTACTTCCTATGTGTAATTCTTTACATTTACTGACATTAAATTTCATCTGCCACAAATCTGCCCAAGCCTGTCTGCTATCCAGGTCCTTCTGTAATGATATAACGGATTCCAAATTATCTGCTAATCCACCTATCTTGGTATCATCTGCAAACTTAACCAGCTTGTTACTTATATTCCTATCTAAATTATTTATATATATTAATATATCTTCCTCACACCAGCCACAATTCTTTTCAAAGGTAGAGTGCAGGTTAATTCCATCCATCCATTATACAACCCGCTATATCCTAACTACAGGCTCATGGGGGTCTGCTGGAGCCAATCCCAGGGCGCAGGGCAGGAAACAAACCCCGAGCAGGACGCCAGCCCACCATAGGCAGGTTAATTTTTTTTACATATTTTTACTTTATATTTTGTATTAAACATTTTTATATAAATAATTGTGGGTTGTGAAATGAATTATCTGAGTTTCTATTATTTCCTATGGGGAAATTCAATTTGATATACAAGTGCTTTGGATTACAAGCACGTTTCCGGAATGAATTATGCTCGCAAACCAAAATTCTAATGTTTAAGTTGATAAATATTTTGTTTCTCTTTATTTGTATGGTCAAGTACCAATTTCCAAGTACCAAGTACCAGGGTCGGTGGGAGTGCTTCAAACCAGTTTGGCCAGTGATTCTCTTCAGGACTCTCTCGTTTAACCCCCACCTAGCTGGCAAACATCAGCTCAACAAATGGTTTTGGGGGCTGGCAGGTGTGAAGGTATTGTGAGCCCCTTTGGTCTGAAGTATGGCTGTTTGGCTTGATTCAGAAGCCTTTAAGCACCATGACACCCTATTGGCTGTAGGGGTTGGACAGAGAATCTATACATTTGCTTGCTTTAGCCCCCTCTCACTCTCTCTCTTACCAACTGATGAAGAAGCATCTCGCACACCATGAACTGAAAAGGACAACACAATGAAGAGCACAGCTCGGCAGCCATATGTAGACAGGCATGCGGCCTGTTGTGAAGAAAGAGGGCTTAAGCAGAGACATTTAAAGTAACTAACAAGTCTGTGTGCCACCTGAAACTACACATCAGCATTTATCAGGTTGTATGGTTGCCAGTATTCACTTGTACTTTGTTTATTGTAATTATTTATGAATATTATCAATAATAGATTATTTACATCGTAACTTAATTCCCACTTGTCTTTTACTACACCTAATTGTCTGAGGATATAAATGTAGAAGGGAAGGTGGGGAGAAGTTATATACTATAATACCTTATAAACAGTTGTAAGTCTGTGAGATCTGAGGCATCCTGACAAAGGCTACACATTATAATACAAAAAGGGAAAGTAGAGTAATATAGAGAATATATTCTAAATTTTACTTCCTCCATAGTCAAGTCTGATCCTCTTCAAGGAGCTCAAGTTTCAAGCGTGCGGTGAGTACACTTGACTTGATAATTTCTAGTTTTCCTCCTCTTTCTCTGTACGTTTAACCATTCGTTTGCTCAGAGATTGATGCGCATGCTGCTTCCTGAGCAGCTCTTCTTTTCTACACCCTAGCGGCCCACTGCTATTCATCTTCCGTCGGCATCTTTCCGTGTTAAAACTGATTCAGTCAGTGTTTGTGTTGCAACTACTTAGTATGGTTTTCTTAATGTTTCACTTAAGCTGGCACTTAAGTCTTCAATCTGCCTCAAGAATGATTAAATATATGAAGAGGTAGGGGAAGTGATGGCGAAGGTGGTAGGGATGAGAACGGCAGCCATACACATGCACCGCTGCCAAGAGTTGATTCTACAATAAAGTAAAATAAAAATGAAAAGAGGAATAACCTTGGAGGTCAATCGTCACCCCGACAGTAGACGTCACATAGTATATGTATGCCAAATTTCAGGTCAATAGGTCAAATGTTTTGCGAGCTACAGGTGATTTAAAATCCTGGACAGACAAACGAACAGCCACTGTAGCGTATTATATAAGAAGATTAAGGTTAACAATACAACAACCAGATCTAGGTAATATATACATTACAGTCAATGTGTGCAATGAGTCATTGTACAGAATGCCTAGGAAATCTATAGAATAAAAATGGGAAATAAAATGGGATGTCAAAGTATGAAACAATTAAAATTCCAAACATTTCCTAGCCATTCTATGGTATACCAAGAGGCAAATATGTATTATGTACAATACCTAGGGAAAGTATATAAGTAACACAGACATTTCATGCTTTTCCTAAAAACGTCACACATTCTATACAATACCTGCTTTTCAAACATTGTTGGTAACATATATAAAAATACATATATACAGTATATATCTACATTTTACATAAGCATATGTGCATGCCATTGAGTAGAAACAGTCTGATGTTATTAAAGTTAATGAAAAGAAACAAAAGCGAATAAAACAGTTTATAGCAGTTTCCATTGATTTAAGATGGAGATGAAGTTCTTGATTTCTGAATGTGATTGTCTGACCAGCAGAAATGGAAGAGAGGGCACAGTTGGCACAGTTGACAGTAAGATTTCCAAGTCCTTCTCGTTTCCTCCAGTATCCCAGGTGACTGCAGAATAGAGCACTCTGAGCACAGGATGGGCAACATAAAACATGAAAAAGCAATGGATTAATGCTGGCTACTTATTAATGCATCAAAGCGCTAAACTATATCTACTTTATATATATATATATATATATATATATATATATATATATATATATATATATATATATATATATATATATATATAGTAACATAAAACAAGACACATTGTAAGTTTTGGGGTCTTCAGCCCCGTATACTGAAACAGAAAAAACCAGCAGTCAATTGCAAACATCGAAAGCAAAAAGACAAATCAGGGGAGAAATGGACGGGCTTTTTATGAGGGCGGACCGGAGATTGATGTGCAGGTGCTGGGTACTGGTGATGGATACTGGGAACTGATGTCATCAAGGGTCATCGGAGGGATTAATTAGACTCGGAAGCGCGTGCTTCATATAGCCGTCATGGCATTTGCTTATGTCTCTGAGGCCTCGGGCTTTCTGAAGAAGGAAAGAAAGAGAGGTTAGTACTCCGTCGTAGACCCTTCGCAGCACGTTTTCTGTAACAACCCGGGTCCATCCGCTGTTCCCCAAGCACTCGTGCGTGACAGGACACCCCGGTTAGCCCAGGCCCATCGGGGCGGGCTACCCGAACCGCGAGGTCGTGCATTGGCCTGCAGGGTGCCCCGGCGATAAACGACGGTGAACTTAAAGTGCTGCAGATCCAAGAACCACCTGGTGACCCGGGGATTCGAGTCCCGGTGAAGAGCCATCCACTGGAGGGCGGCATGGTCCGTCACGAGAGTGAATTCCCGACCCAGCAGGTAGTACCGCAGGTACAACGTCATCCAGGTATGCAGCACAGTAGGACTGATGGGGCCGCAGCACTTTATCCACCAGATGTTGAAAGGTCGCCGGCGCCCCGTGCAACCCAAATGGGAGTACCTTGTAGTGCCAGTGACCGCTAGGGGTGCTAAAAGCAGTTTTTTCTCTGGCGGATGCCGTTAAGGGAATTTGCCAATACCCCTTCGTCATATCAAGAGTGGTCAGATAGCGGGCCGTCCCCAGCTTCTCTAAGAGTTCATCCACCCGGGGCATGGGGTACGCATCAAACTTCGAGACCTGATTGAGATGTCTGAAGTCGTTGCAGAACCGCCACGACCCCTCCGGTTTGGATACGAGGACGATAGGACTTGACCAGGGGCTATGGCTTTCCTCAAGGATGTCTAACTTGAGCATCTTTTGGACCTCTAGCTCCACCTCAGCGCGTTTTGCCTCTGGGAGACGGTAGGGTCGTTCCCAGACAACCACCCCCGGGTCTGTGACAATGTCGTGCTCAATCAACGGGGTCCGGTCTGGTGTCTCACTGACCACTTCCGGGACAGACAGGATGGCTCTCTCGAGCTCCTGCCGTTGGGAAGGGACAGATTAGAACCGAAGTGAAGTGGTGTCTTTTCTGAGTAAAGGGAGAGAGCGGGGCCGGGCGAGGGAGCATCCTCCCTGTCTCGCCACGGCTTCAGAAGGTTGATATGATACACTCTCTCACTCGGTCGACGATTTGGCTGGCTTACCAAATAGTCCACGAGTCCTTTTCTCTCTTTCACTTCGTATGGCCCCAGCCAATGAGCCAAAAGTTTCGAGTGGGAGGTGGGCACGAGCACCATCACGCGGTCTCCAGGCTGAAACTCATGCAAAGAAGTGTTTCGATTGTAGTTCCGGACCTGCGCTGCTTGAGCCCTAGACATGTGATCTTTAAGCAGGGGCCGGATTTTAGTCAATCTATTGCGTAACTGCACAATATATTCCAGGAGGTTAGTGGAGGGAAGCGCCTCTCCTTCCCAACCTTCAAGTACGTCCAATAGACCCCGGGGCTGTCGCCCATATAACAACTCGAAGGGGGAAAACCCTGTGGAGGCTTGTGGAACCTCCCTATAGGCAAACAGCATGAGGGGTAAAAGTTGGTTCCAGTTCCTACCGTCCGCGCTGACCACCTTTGATTGAAGCGCTCAACTAGTCCATCCGTCTGAGGATGATAGACGGATGTCTTGAGATGCTTAATCTGGAGTAGTTTGGCCACTTCCCTGAACGTATCCGATGTGAAAGGCGTACCCTGGTCTGTGAGGACTTCTTTGGGTATGCCCACGCGGGAAAACAGGGCTACTAATTCCCGAGCGATGTTTTTAGTATTAGCAGAGCGCAGGGGAACTGCTTCGGGATATCGGGTTGCGTAGTCAACCATTACCAAAATATACTTGTGACCACTTACGGAAGGCACCAAGGGGCCAACTAGATCGATGCCGATCCGCTCAAAAGGGATATCTATCAGGGGGATCTAGATCAGCGGAGCACGGTCCCTACGGGGAATCTGGCGTAACTGACAGACCGTGCAGGACTGACAGAAACGGCGGACCTCCTCATTGATCCCGGGCCAATAAAACCGGAGCTTTATTCTTTCCAGCGTTTTTTCGGTTCCCAGGTGGGCACCTAGGAGATGGGCGTGAGCTAGCTCACAAACTTACCGGCGGTAGGTTCGTGGCACTAGCAACAACTTCCGCACCTCGTCTTCGTGTTCGGCAACACGATAAAGCAGATTATTTTCAAGTACAAAGTAGGGCCCGTGTGGTGTGGATGCCATGGACAATATGTCGTCACCGGAGACAATAGCATTCCTGGCAAACCTCAAGGAATCATCATTCCATTGTTCACGTTTAAAGGAAGCTGACGTGGACCGGTATTGGGTGTCCAAGCCGGCGAGTATGTCTGTAACTGGGGCCGGGAGCGTTTGCCGGCTCGGGCGGGGCTCATGGGACGCCTTCCGGGTCGAGGTCCTCCCCCGAAGAGGACTCCCCTGACCCGTTTACATCATCAATAGTTGCCGAAGTGAACGACATGGGAACAGCAGGGAGGGGCCCCTGACCCTCCATGAGCAGACCTAGTCTTGTTGGAGGAGTGGTGACGGTCCTACCGCTTTTAATATTCGACCAGTCGCGTCCCAAGATGACCGGAAAGGGGGGTTCCGGCATTACAGCGACCACCAGCTGTTTCAGAGCCCCTTCCCAAGTTATGAAGCATCTCGCAGACCGATAAGTTCTGGTCTTCCCATGCACACATATTTTCCCATATGGTGCGGGAGCCACTATCGCGGTAGGACATAGCGGCGAGCAACAATGGTTATGTTACTCCCGGTATCGAACATTGCCACCACCAAGTGCCCGTTTAACAACACCACTCCCGTGTTTGTGACCGCAAGGGGGTTAGACAGTGCACAGTACCTCTCTTCCTTCGCCCAGCTGCAGTCCATCGGCTCCTGGTTGAGCGGGCAGGCCGGCAGCAGATGTCCCGGCTCACCGCACTTGAAACAGCGCGGCAGCGTGAGCCTTCGTTCCTTCGGCTTGACCGGAGCCTCTGGGGCGCGGCGAGTGGGCTCGGGGACGCTGGCCCGTCCCTGCCGCGACCCGCGCGTTGGACTCTCAGATCTCCTGAGTTGGGACACCGCCAGCTGTCTCTCGAGAACTTCCAGAAGGCCGTTCATATCAGCGAACGGGTGCCTCCGGACCTGTTGGGCGAGATAATCCGGCATCGCGTAAATCAGACCCTCGCACGCTACTTGCTCCACCACCTGGCGAGCTTGATTTTTATCTGGCCGTAGCCAGCGTCCGAGCTTCCTCCAGTACTCGAAGGCCTGGGCTCGAGCCGGTAGTGCGGGGTTCTGGTTCTGATTTCAGCCCTCAGGTGTTCATATTGGGCGGCTTCCTCCTCAGGGAGATCATGATATGCCCGCTGCGCAGGCCCCTTTAGGTACGGGGCCAGAATGGACGCCACACGCCAGCGGCCACCGCTGTCGGGATGCCGTCCTCTCGAATATGGAGAGGTACGACTCTATGTCGTCCTCCCTGGAAAGAGGCTGTAAGGGAGGATGTGCCGGTCGGGGAGGCTCCGGTCTTACCGCTTCCGCAGCCGCCAGCCGCCTCTTCGTTTCCGCGAGCTCCGCCTGGGTTGCAGCCTGGTCCACCTTAACGGCCTGGAGCTCCGCGACCAAAGTGTTGAGAACCGCGTTCAGATCCTGTCCTTCTGCCATAGTTCGGACCCTCGTCATCCAACAACTACGCCACTGTAACATAAGACAAGACACGTTGTAATCTTTGGGGTCTTCTGCCCCGTATGCTGAAACAGAAAAAACCAGCAGTCAATCGCTTTTACAAACATCGAAAGCAAAAAGACAAATCAGGGGAGAAATGGACGGGCTTTTTATGAGGGCGGACCGGAGATTGATGTGCAGGTGCTGGGTACTGGTGATGGATACTGGGAACTGATGTCATCAAGGGTCATCGGAGGGATTAATTAGACCCGGAAGCGCGTGCTTCGTATAGCCGTCATGGCATTTGCTTATGTCTCTGAGGCCTCGGGCTTTCTGAAGAAGGAAAGAAAGAGAGGTTTGTACTCCGTCGTAGACCCTTCGCGGCACGTTTTCCGTAATAACCCGGGTCAATCCGCTGTTCCCCAAGCACTCGTGCGTGACAATATATATATATATATATATATATATATATATATTGTGGTTCCCGGCCGGGGCAGGAGCCCGGCTGGGACGCCCAGGAGGACCAGAGGAGGGCTTGTGCCTCCTCCAGACTGCGAGGGGGCGTCCGTCCTGGTTATGTTGGGGGCCCAGGTGCCTGAGGAACCCTGGAGCTCAGCATTTCCGCCACACCAGGAAGTGCTGGGGGGAAGACGACAGGGGACACCCGGACGGCTTCCGGGTGCGCAGCACTTCCGCCACACTGGGGTGTGGCTAGGACTGATTGCCGGGAAGCAGCTGGAGCCCATCCGGGTTCCTATAAAAGGGACTGCCTCCCTTCAGTCATTGGCGGATGTCGGGGGGAATTGGACAGAGCTGGAGAGAGGACTGTAGGCAGCCAGGAGAGAAAGGCAAAAGAACTGTGTGGCCTGGACTTTGTGGGATTGGTGCTGGAGGCACTGGGGTGTGACTGCACGGTAAACTTGTACATATTAGTGTAAATAAACGGTGTGTTGGGTGAAACAAAGATGTACGTCTGTCTGTGTCCGGGCCAGCGTTCACAATATATATATATAAAATCCTAATACTAAAAGTGCAACGATTTTGTGCAATGATTTTATGTGACTTTTTACATGACTTATTTTGTCACGCTTTAAATCGGGCTTATTTTAAAACCTACACATTGTGACAGATGTTCAGGGATGTTGCCCCACCGGGACGCCAGAAGAAACAGAGGAACAGACATGAGGCAGTACTTCCTCCAGAACGCAAGAGTCCAGCCTCCCTGGACTGCATGGGGGGCCATGAAGCTGGGAAGCTCAACCCTGTGGAGGGACATGGCCACCTCCAGGGGGTGCCCAGATGTTTCTGGGACCCTGGATGGCAGCACTTCCGCCACACCAGGAAGTGCTGTTTGAAGAAATCCCAGGGGCACTTCTGGGTGCTCATCTGACACTTCCACCACACCAGGAAGTGTCGTTGGACAGAGCACCTCGAGCCCTTCTGGTTTATTATAAAAGGGGCCGTCTCCCTCCAGTAGATGAGCCGGAGTTGGGAGGAAGGAGACAGAGATTGTGAGGAGGGGAGTAGAGGTGATAGATAGACAGACAGAGAGAGAGAGAGAAAGAAGAAAAGAGACGAGACTGTTGGTAAATAAGGCATTGTGGTGCTGTGTATAAATAAATATATGTGTTTTGGACATTCTGGTGTCTTTCTGTCTGTGTTCCGGGGCTGGGCTTTCCACAATGGCATCCCAGATGGGAAGCTCCACCTGTTAAAAGGTGGGGACCCCTCGTAAAAATAATTTTGTTGAGGCAGCCCGCACAGAAGACGAAGGCGCACACACACCGCAGCACACACACCTAGGCCAGCAGCTGGATCTGCGACGGCGTAGCAACGGAAGAGACCGCCCGGCCAAAGCACGCTCAGGAAGACGGATCTGGGAGGTAAGTCTCGCGCACGATGGCGATACACCTGCCGGGGCTTACCCTGCTGTCCCCTGGTCTTTCTTTTAAGTTGGGAGGAAGGAGACGGAGCTTGTGAGGAGGAGAATAGAAGCGACAGACAGACAGACAAAGAAAGAGACGAGACTGTTGGTAAATAAGGCATTGTGTTGCTGTGCATAAATAAACGTGTGTGTTTTGGACTTTCTGGTGTCTATATGTCTGTGTTCTGGGGCTGGGCTTTCAACAATACATATGCTTGGTATCATTCTTTTCAGAATTTATCGAACTTTAATGTGATGTTGTTAGATTTTTAGGTTCTTATTCTGCTTTTAAATTCTAAATTAAAATATCAAGAAAGTCGTGTTTTTTATATTTGGTCGAGTAAACTTTCTGTCACAGGTACAAACTATTAAAAAAAAAAAAACGATCTATACATAACACCAATGTTTGTATTTAGGTGATTTAGTTAGTTGAAGGTCGAGTTACGATGACCCATTGCATACCACTTGATGATCACCACGTGATTTTTCCTGTTATTTAAATGAGTCATTTTTTTAACAAAAGTTTTTTTTTATCTATAAGAATGTCAGTTAAAATGAATGGATCGTTTATTTAGTCTTTTATAAATACTATCTATCTATCTATCTATCTATCTATCTATCTATCTATCTATCTATCTATCTATCTATCTATCTATCTATCTATCTATCTATTATATAGTATATAGTGCCTTTCCTATCTATCTATCTATCTATCTATCTATCTATCTATCTATCTATCTATCTATCTATCTATCTATCTATCTATTTAGTATATAGTGCCTTTCCTATCTATCTATCTATCTATCTATCTATCTATCTATCTATCTATCTATCTATCTATCTATCTATCTATCTATCTATCTATCTATCTATCTATCTATCTATCTATCTATCTATCTATCTATCTATCTATCTATCTATCTATCTATCAAACCAGAATTTGAAGGTCTAAGATTGCGATTTGGTACATAAGGAAACAGGCATTCTGAGATGGAAGTAGTCATGAATATGACGTCCAGACTGTATTTTAGTTCCCTTTTAAGAGGGCCAATGTTGCGCATTTGTGCTGAAGACCTCTTTTTTGTCAATTTATATCGTCTACCTGTTGCCACTTCACAGAGAACAGGCTGTCGCAGGAGGCTGGAGGTCAGACCCAGCCGGGATGCCTGGAAGGACTGGGAGGTGGTCTTTACTTGCCCTGGGGAATGAGGGGAAAACCACCCTGGATGTTGAGGGGACCACGGGGAAGGAGCAAAGAGGCCCAAGCCCAATGGAGCCTGTGGCCACTGCCCCGAGACCGACACTTCTGCCATACCTGTGAAGGTGGGGGAAGATCCTTCCAGTAATACCTGGAGTGCTTCCGGGTGCAAGGGCAGCACTTCTACCACACCAGAAAGTGCTGCCGGAAGAGTGTCATCAGGCACCTGGAGCACATCCGGGTGCGAATAAAAGGGGCCACCTCACTCCAATCAGGGAGCTAGAGTCGGGAACAGGAGTTGGACGAAGCTCCCGTGAGGAGATGAAAGGTGGCCCATGGACATTGAGAGAGAGGCCTGTGAAGAGGGTGATTGGTGCTGGGGGCACTGTGTGTTGTGGGGGACTTTATTTTGTATTTAATAAACGCGTGTTTGGACAAAGTGCTAGTGTTAGCCTGATGGTGTTCGGACCCGAGCTCACAAGGCCAACAGGTCAGAAATATCTCAGCCAAGCTTCACTATATCAGGCCTGCTGTGCTGGAAGCCATTAATTGCCTTTACAAGAACCTACATCCAGTTTATATATGGTGTGAGTGCACAAATACGTAAAACATAACACTTTTTGCCAACATAAAACGTCCATTTTCAGAAGTGTCCAGTTCTACTAATATAATTAGAGCAGTTTACAGCACTGCAATTTCAATAAAAGCAGCTAACAAAAATGAGGCTGATTTTGTGAACTGAAAATTGTTACATTCCATCAGCGCTCAAGTCATCCATGATGCCAAGATGAGGCTGACAAACGTTGTGGCTCAGTGGCCCAGATCAACCCAAGATTCATTTATTTTGAGGAAAAGTAGCTTTGACAGATGTGACGGTGCTGCACGTGGTGCCTGGCTTGTTGGTAAGGTGACTGGCTGAACCTTCAGTGTTTCTGGTGGTCTGAACTATTCAATGTAACAGCAATCACATCATTATGTGTGGCAGGTGATAGTGGCTACCCTCTGAGATGCTGGCACCTTATGTCTTTCCTCAACCCACATGTGCCACACATGATGTTGCGCTACCAGTTGCAGAACACAGGCAGATATTTTTGAATGCAGGAGGCGGAGTCTCGAGGTGGGAGCTGCTCTACCAGCCAATGTTTGTTCTTCTACAGCGTTGTGATTGCATATGCATGAGGCTGATTAGCATACTCTTTATATAGATGTTTCAGAGGGGCGTTTAATGCATGTTCACGCACGCATATTCACAAACTGATCGTGATTCAGAAAGGGTAAATTGCATAAAAACGTGCATTTGGCAGGTTTTATTAATCAGATTTTTTTTTTTTTTTTGTAGCGTGCAATTTCCTTTTTTCTTGGCGTGCTCATATTTCCACACATGAGAATTTTATAAATGAGGCCCCTGGAGAGAATTTTCAGACGTCTCTGATTTCAAGGTAGTGTGGACGAAAGGCAAAAACACTGACTTATGTGTGCATTTCTAAACCAAAAAATGTCAAAGTGTGGCTGTAGCCTAAAACTAAAACATGCACGTGAACATATGTGAGGGTCGGCCAGGAGTCTGGCCTGCCTGGGATGCCCTCAGCCAGCCAGGCAGTGATGTATAGAGGTTAGAAAATGCCCGGGGCAAACTCCTTGATTGTATGCCCCCTAAGGTGAGGTGCTGCCAAAGTGAATGGTAAAGGAGGGATATGAAAACAATAAAGAATGGCATATTAAATAAGAAATAAACAGTCAGTCATCTTCCAACGCACTATATCCTAACACAGGATAACTGATGTCTGTCATCAGTTGAGATGATTTCCAGTTTCTTTAACATTGCCCTTTGACACACACTAGTCAAATCATCTACATCCATCCATTATCCAACCTGCTATATCCTAACTACAGGGTCACAGGGGACTGCTGGAGCCAATCCCAGCCAGCCCAGGGCACAAGGCAGAAACAAATCCTGGGCAGGGTGCCAGTCCACCACAGGACACACACACACACACACCAAGCACTCACTAGGGACAATTTAAGATTGCCAATGTACCTAACCTGCACGTCTTTGGATTGTGGGAGGAAACCAGAGCACCCAGTGGAAACCCACGCAGACACGGGGACAACATGCAAACTCCACACAGTGAACTTGAACCCAGGTCTTCTTACTGTGAGGCATCAGCGCTACCACCGTGCCACCCAGAAATCCATCCATCCATCCATTATCCAACCCGCTATATCCTAACTACAGGGTCACAGGGGTCTGCTGGAGCTAATCCAAGCCGACACAGGGCACAAGGTAGGAAACAAACCCCGGGCAGTGCGCCAGCCCACCACACGGCACACACACACCAAGCGCACACTAGGGAAAATTTAGGATCACCAATGCACCTAACCTGCATGTCTTTGGACTGTGGGAAGAAACCGAAGTACCCGGAGGAAACCCACACAGACACGGGGAGAACATGCAAACTCCACGCAGGGAGGACCCGAGAAGCGAACCCAGGTCTCCTAACTGCGGGGCAGCAGCACAACCACTGGCCGCCCCCACCCAGAAATAAACACTTTATTCAAATTAAATATTCATTTAAGTTTGTTTCCCCAAATTAGATCTCCTCTGTGAAAACAATGATAATTAAAGCCAGGTTGCTCAGATGCTCTTGTGAAATGAAAGATCTGAAAGGTCAAGAACCACGACTGGACTTTTCAATCAATCAATCAACATTTATTTATATAGCACATATTCATACAAAAAAAATGTAGCTCAAAGTGCTTTACAAAATGAATAGAAAAATAGAAGACACAATAAAAAATAAACATAAGTCAACATTAATTAACATAGAATAAGTAAGGTCCGATGGCCAGGGTGGACAGAAAAAAAAAAAAAAAAAAACTCCAAGAGCTGGAGAAAAAAATAAAATCTGTAGGGGTTCCAGACCACGAGACCACCCAGTCCCCTCTGGGCAATCTACCTAACATAAATCAAACAGTCCTCTTTGTATTTAGGGTTCTCACAGAAGGACTTGATGATGATGGTCACGTAGACTTCTGGCTTTCAGTCCATCATTGTTGGAGCATCATGATGCTTTGAGTAGGTGGTGGTGGCGCAGGCCGCCACCACAAAGAAACCGGAAAAAGAAACAGAAGATAGAATTGGGGTCAGTACGGATTTTAGAGCCACCATGAATAGTTATTCTGAAGAATTGAACATACAGAGTATCAGGATTAAGTTAAAGTGAATTTATAAGAAGGCCATGTTAAAGTAATGTGTTTTCAGCAGTGTTTTAAAGTGCTCTACTGTATCAGCCTGGCGAATTCCTATTGGCAGGCTATTCCAGATTTTAGGTGCATAACAGCAGAAGCCCGCCTCACCACTTCTTTTAAGTTTTGTTCTTGGAATTCTAAGGAGACACTCATTTGAAGATCTAAGCTAACGATTTGGAATGTGACGTTTCAGACATTCCGATATATAAGATGGAGTGAGATTATTTAAGGCTTTATAAACCATAAGCAGAATTTTAAAGTCAATCCTGAATGACACAGGTAACCAGTGTAGTGACATCAAAACTGGAGAAATGTGCTCGGATTTTCTTTTCCCAGTTAGGATTCTAGCAGCTCCATTCTGCACTCGTTGCAAGTGATTTATATCTTTTTTGGGTAGTCCTGAGAGGAGTGCGTTACAGTAATCTAGTCGACTGAAAACAAATGCGTGAACTCATTTCTCAGCATCTTTCAATGATATAAGAGGTCTAACTTTACTTATGTTTCTTAAGTGAAAAAATGCTGTCCTAGTGGTCTGATGAATATGCGATTTAAAATTCAGATTACAGTCAACGGTTACCCCTAAGTTTTTTACTTCCGTCTTAACTTTTAATCCTAGTGCATCAAGTTTATTTCTGATAACCTCATTGAATCCATTATTGCCAATTACTAAGATTTCAGTTTTCTCCTTATTTAGTTTGAGAAAATTACTATTCATCCATTCAGAAATACCAGTAAGACATTGTGTTAGTGAATTGAGAGAGTCGGAGTCATCAGGTGCTATAGATAAGAAGATTTGTACATGCAAGAATTAAAACATAACCCAGACTGACTCGGGCTACACGGACTAGATATCTCTTTGACTTAACTTACAGGAGTAGCTAGAAAAAGAACACGAGAGATGAAATAAGTGAGGTAAACTCAGTCTCAGAGAAACACTTCACTGCACAACCAAGGTTGGACAAATGACCCATTAACAAGTTCACTGCACATACGGGACTGAGTGGGAGCGGAGCGTCTCTCTCGTGCTGAATCCCTTTTCAAGATCATTTGACTCTTGGATTCAATTTCCTGTCCCTTGTGAAATAAACATACTGTAGTTTTCATAATGTTTTCAAGAGAAGGCCTCTTTTTGCTGTGCAGGTCCTCGGCCAGTCCCAGTGTGAGCAGTTCTAGTGCTTAGAAATCATAGTGCTAAACTGAGAATCTATATATATATACTCAGCAAAAAAAGAAACGTCCTCTGACTTTCAACTGTTTTTACTTTCAGTAAACTTAATGTGTAAATATTTGTATGAACAGTAAAAGAGTCAACACCATAAGACATAAACTAAAAATGTTTCACAATGTGTCCCTGAATGAAGGGAGGCTCAAAATCAAAAGTACCAGTCAGTATCTGGTGTGGCCACCAGCTGCTTGAAGTACTGCAGTGCATCTCCTCCTCATGGACTGGACCAGATTTGTCAGTTCTTGCTGTGAGATGTTACCCCACTCTTCCACCAAGGCACCTGCAAGTTCCTGGACATTTCTGGGGGGAATGGCCCTAGCCCTCACCCTGCGATCCAACAGGTCCCAGACGTGCTCAATGGGATTGAGATCCGGGCTCTTCCACTGCGAGGATGATCAGCTGTCCTTTCTGTCTGCCTGTAGCGCTGTCTTAGGCGTCTCACAGTGCGGACATGGCAATTTATTCAGCAGTCCTCATGCCTCCCTGCAGCATGCCTAATGCACGTTCACGCAGATGAGCAGGGACCCTGGGCATCTTTCTTTGGATGTTTTTCACAGTCGGTAGACAAGTCTCTTTAGAGTCCTGCGTTTTTAGAACTGTGACCTTAAATGCCTACTTTCTGTAAGCTGTTAAGGTCTTAACGACCATTCCACAGGTGCATGTTAATTAATTGATTATGGTTAATTGAACATGCATGGAAAACATTGTTTAAACCCTTTACAATGAAGATCTGTAAAGTTATTTGGATTTTTAAAACATTATTGTTGAAATACACAGTCCTGAAAAAGGGACGTTTTTTTGCTGAGTATATATAATTCATTAAGGCAAGACACCCATGGAAAGCACGCCAGAAGGGGCGTGGATTCACTAAGCCACCGACAAGTAAGACACCTATGGCACACGCAGGGAGGAGCCACGTCCACCAACTCCTAGACCATTGGATACGACGACAACTTACAGAGCCACGCCCACCAACTCTGGCGCGACGACACAGAAGGAACGGCGTCATTTATGTTCGTCTGTCGTAGAGGCCTCATGTACCTCCGAGCCACCTTAACTGTTCATAGAGGCATGTTTCTCGTGGAGGTGAGTCGCCATAAGCGTTTAAAACGGTTTGTGAGGGGTATCCCATGGGATCCTTAAAACGATCCTTTACGACTGAGGTTAAACCACAATGAATTAAGCAGTCTTTAAAAACCAAGTTTTCGGTTACGACGCACGACCGAGTGCACCATAGCAAACTGTTTTACACGCTACATACAGCAATTCGCATCCGCGGCAAACATGCGTCTTCTTCACTCACGGACAATTATATGTTGCTCTCTCCAGATTTCCATCTTTTCATTTACTTTCTGTTGTATCCTCAAACCCTCCCTTTTTAGACAACTGTGTCTTTCCAGAAGTGTTCAACCATCAATAAATAATTATGCAGCATTTGTTATGCCACAGGTTCACTATTGTGTTGTATTTTGCTCTCTCCAGAGTTCCATCTTTTCATTCACTTACTGTTGTATTCTCACACCGACCCGTTTTAGACAACCGTGTCTTTCCAGAAGTGTTTAGCATTCAATAAATAATTATGCATGAGATTGAGCGTGTGTCTACCCGGCGCAGAGAGGCGTGGGTAAGCCGTTAAACCCCATATGGGCTGCAAACCGTGCAAATCAGTAAGTGCGACTCATACACTCCCACTCATTACGTCCCTACCCTTTGTACATGAGCTACTACTGTGGTCGGGTGTGTTGTTGGATTATATACAGAAAAGCAGCCAAAACCGCACAGAGCAATGAAACGACTAAGTCAGTCACAGGTGCATCTGGACTGTGTAAAGACGACGACTCGAGTGACGAGTTGGAGGTGGGCACATGAGCGGGCAGTGCATACTGAACGAGAAACCAGCAGACTAGCATGACGGAGGGAGCTGAATGGACGTCTTTCTCCTCTCCTCCAGCGTCGTGCAACCCCATCCCTCTATCTGGCAGGAGAAGGCGCGATGGCGGTCCACCAGTTTTCAGTCACGGACGATTGTGTGATGGTTCGTTCCGTGCATTGTTACAATGTTGCTTTTCTTGCTGATTTATTACATTACTGATTTTTCAAATGTTAATTTTCTCCCTGTGCTTAAAAGTCATTAAAAAACCGGCCTGATTATGCGGCATATGGTACACCGCGGGTTGGCTAGTGAGCTATAATAATTTAAATTTGTTCATATTAAATTAAAATTATTTTTGAAACAGGGCTATCCTAGAGAGCAACACTCTGGATTGGATGCTTCCCTAGATATGGATGCCCCCTCTGCCCCCCTCTCTGTATACCACTGAGACCAGGACAAGGGGAGACAGCATGCACAGGGCATTGTCTTACCCAGTAAACACTAGATGGCAGCACCCCCCGGGCAGCAGTACTACGGAGTCCCACAGGGCATCATAGAACTTGGAGTTTGTCAACTTGACCCTTTTGGCTTCCATGATTGCCACCAGGGGGTGATGTGGGGTCTGGAGAGCCCTACTATGTTGGGTCTCCGCCTCACCTGGAAGTGTTTCCGGGCCATGCCAATGGACCACCCGAAGCACTCCCGGGTGCAGCATAAAAGGAGCCCACTGCCTTCATTCCAGGAGCCAGAGTCGGGAGGTGGAGGACAAAGCTTGCTGGAGGAGGAATGGGGGTGGAAGAAGACAGAGAGAAAGAAAGAAGAAAAGTGTACTTATAGTACTATGGTTCATGCTGCACTGGTGGGAAACAATTTGGAAAGCATTTCCCACTGAAATAAAGCTTTGTGTTTTGTGCTGAACTTGTGCCTGGTGTCTGCTAGTATCGGATTTGGGGAGCTGGAGTGCCCCCTGGTGGCCACATATAATACAGAATAGGAAAATAATAAATTAACACAATATTATTAAAAAATATGAAATAAATACCACAAAGAAAAGACAAAACAAATCACAAAATTAACAGCAAAATATACTGTAAAAATTAATATTCAAGAAGCAATAAAAATATATCTCAGTCAGAGATGAGAGGCTAAAGCATAGCACATGGCACATTAAAAGTACAGATATGTAGTGCAACTCTTTCCATGCATTTTGTTACAGTTAAAACATAGGCAGGTATACATGCATATCAGAGGGGCACCTTCGGGGAGGTATGTTGTACCACCCCAGGATGAGAGGGGGCTCTGTCACTAATCGCGTCATCTCCCTTTCTCTACACACCCCATAATGGCAAGTGACTCCGTTCCTTCTGGTCAAGAGCTCCATAGAGCCCAGGCTCCCTAGAAGATGGTGTCGCTTGTTAGGCTGAGCTAACTGCAGGACAGATCTCCATCCTCTTCAAGAGACCCCCCCTGAAAGAATGGCTCTAATTTGATTACAGAGGCTATTTCCTTTAAATCTTCTTTAAATCTGTGCTGTGATGGACGACTGGCAGCCCAACCCGGCCGACACACCCAGGATGCAAGATGGTGACTTCCCTGCAGTATAGTGGTACCCCGGAATCCCACAGGGCACCATGGGAGGTGGAGTTAGGCTTCACAGCCCTGCTGGATAATGTGGGTACCGCCAGGTGACGCTGCAGGGAGACATGGGGATTTCTGTTTCCCATATAGCCCAGAAGTACTCCCAAGTCATGGGAATGGAAGGGCAGAAATACTTTTCTTCATCTGACCCGGAAGTGTGATTGAATCACATGGACGGAAGGACAAAAGCACTTCCGGGTCAAGGACTACAAAAAGGACTGGTGGAGACCCAGCAGAGGAGCCGGAATTGGGAGGGAGTGTGACGGAGCTGTTGGGAGGAGAGAAAGAGAGAATTATTGTGTATTTGGTGGATGTGGTGCTTTGGAGGCACTAATTGGTAAGAAAAAGATTTAAAATCTGCTTAGTGCTTTTTACCTTGTGTGAAGAGTATCTGTCTGTTGGGTTCCACGGGGCAACAGCACCCTCTAACATCCACAGTATAAATCACATCATTGTTTGCCATTTTTTTTTTTAGTTCACGGAATTAAACCTGAATTACTCAGTTGGTGCCCCAACATTTCCATTTTTTTGGACTATGTTAGACCCTCACTCGACAATCCAGATTAATGATGGTCACACTGTGAGTGGCAGGCAGGAACTGAATCGGTCAACCTTGTGTTTGAGAGTCCAGCACCATAATCCTGCCATGCTGCCTACCTCAACCCCAGGTGCCCTCTGGTGGCTGGTGATCTAACTTTGTGTTTTCTTTACTTTCTCTCTCACACTGGTGCCCCCTACCCAAAAGATTAAAAAAAATATATTGCACCCTGGTGGTGCCTTTTTCTCCTACCCTGGCACACGGTGAAAAAGGTAAATCCAAACAGAATGTAATAATTTGCAAATCTCAAAACCCCATATTCTGTTCACAACAGAACACAGAAAACACGTCAAGTGTTGAAAGTGAGACATTTTACTACTTCAGCAACTTGTGTCAAAAAAATTGAGACGAGGGCAAAAAAGGCTGGAAAAGTAAGCAGTACTAAAAAGAAACAGCTGGACGAACATTTTGCCACTAATTCAGTTAATGTGGCCACAGGTCAGTAACATGATTGGATATAAAAAGAGCATCTTAGAGAGGCAGAGCCTCTCAGAAGTAAAGATGGGCAAAGGTTAGCCAATCTGCAAAAAAAGATTGTGGAATAATTTCAGAATAATGTGAATCAATGTAAAAGGAAATAGAGGCATGGATAAGGCTCAACTTCCTTCAGTTAGACAGATCTAAAACAGAAGCCATTTTAGTTGGCACATCACACCATCTTCGTTCTTCTACCATCACCAGTATCACTTTTTCTGGTCAAAACATTCCTCTTTCTACATCTGTTACCAATTTGGGTGTTAAAATGGACTCTCAACTTACTTTTGACACCCACATTAAACATCTCTGTAAGTCATCTTTTTACCATCTGAGGAACATTGCTAAACTCTGTCCAACACTTACCCTGGCAGATGCAGAGAGGCTTGTCCATACCTTTGTCTCGTCCAGGCTGGATTCCTGTAATGCGCTCCCCATCCTGGCAAGAGTATCCAGAGACTCCAGTACATTCAGAACAGCGCTGCCAGGATCCTGATGAGGGTGCGAAAGCATGACCACATCACTCCTATCTTGAAAACCCTTCACTGGCTCCCTGTACCACTCTGAATTGAAATTTGAAATTCTTTTTGTAAAACATGGACGCCTTTCAGGAATTATCCTTACCTTGCACCCTATGCTTACTTAGATAAGGCTGATTTATAGTTGACGTGTCCACTTGGGGCACAACAGCCCCGTGGTGAATATGACTTCTGGCATCCATGCACATCCACGGAGCACGCTGGGTGTTTGTTGCGCACAGAATTTGTACTAACTATGCATCGATGTGGATGAGATGGTGAACTGGACGGACAGGTATCCTAAATGAGTGGGAGAAGGGTGATTTACCTGAAACAAGTGGATTGATGGACATCCCAGCCAGTAGAGAAGATGATTCCTTATCTGGACAGGAAGCTGCAAGTAAATGGACAGGTGTCCTGACCAGTCATGTGCTTAAGACCTTCCTGGCAAGGATAAAAGAAGAGGATTGGGACTATCTCAGATGGATGTTTAATCCCCCCAGGCACTAGATGGAAGAGCCATCCAATTTGACATCTAGCATATGTTCCTTCACTTGATGATACAGGCTGTAGGACGCACATAGGATGGACAGAAATCCCAACAGGACGTCGGGAAAGACCCTTACTCCCTTCAGTGGGGGAACAGAAAGGTGTCCCAGCCAAGAGGGGAAAGGATGGCACACCCGGGCAAGACTGTCCTAAGGGACGGATGGACATGCCAACCAAAGAAGATTCCCTGCTCGGGTGGGAAGCCCAATACAAGTACACTGATGTCCCAACCTGATGCGAACCTAATACCTTCTCTGGCCGGGAGTTGCAGAGGGGTATTTAATTCCCCCTGGTGTTAGATGGCAGCAGCCCCCATATCGGCACCCATTTGGGAACCAGCAGGGAATGCCAGAAGAAATTGTTCCACCTTTCAAAACTGAATGGGAAGAAACAATCAAAATCTCAAGGACCAAATGGGCAGTGTAAGTTTTGCTTATGAGTGCCACATGCGATCTATGGGCACCCCTACCAGGAGAGGGGAAGGTTCCTTCCTTGGACTGGAGGCCAAATCTGGAATGACAGACATCTCAACCGAGAGGGAGGGGACAAACATTCGAAAAAGTCGGTTTATTTATTAGAGAGAAAGAAACAATATTCACTCAGTTATACGTTGCATTGTCATGATGTCAGTCCAAACGCGGAATCAAAATTCAATGCGATCTTGAAGAAAAGTTCATTTCAAATATTGTTTTTACTGAAGTTTAAAAAGTGAAAATAATGCACATGTAACAGTTACCATGAAAATAACAATCTCTTTAAATTGTATATCCAGTTAACCAATCGGTTCGGTGGGCGAATTGAGCAGGAGGCGGAGCCATCTAGTAAGTCCCCGTGGACTGTGATGTTTGCTGATGATATTGTGATCTGTAGCGATAGTAGGGAGCAGGTTGAGGAGACCATGGAGTGGTGGAGATCTGCTCTGGAGAGGAGAGGAATGAAGGCCAGTAGGACCACCAAGACAAAATACATGTGTGTGAATGAGAGGGAGGTCAGAGGAATGGTGAGGATGAGGGAGTAGAGTTGGCAAAGGTGGATGAGTTTAAATACTTGGGATCAACAGTACAGAGTAATGGGGAATAGTGGAAGAGAAGTGAAGAAGAGAGTGCAGGCAGGGTGGAGTGGGTGTAGAAGAGTGTCAGGAGTGATTAGAGACAGACGGGTATCAGCAAGAGTGAAAGGGAAGGTCTACAGGATGGTAGTGAGACCAGCAAGTTATATGGGCAGCAGACGGTGGCACAGGAGACAGAGCTGGAGGTGGCAGAGTTAAAGATGCTAAGATTTGCATTGGATGTGACGAGGATGGACAGGGTTAGAAATTAGGACATTAGAGGGTCAGCTCAAGTTGGACGGTTTGGAGACAAAGTCAGAGAGGTGAGATTGATATACTGGGAGAAGGATGCAAAGGATATTGCTGCCAGGGAAGAGGAAAAGAGGAAGGCCTAAGAGAAGGTTTATGGATGTGGTGAGAGAGGACATGCAGAACAAAATGCAGAGGGCACAAAGATATGGAAGAAGATGATCCACTGTGGTAACCCCTACCGGGAGCAGCCGAAAGAAGATCTAAATCTGTTAAGTAGTTCTCTCGTAATTTTGTACCATCATTTTTCTTTATCCTTAATTATCAACCTTCCGATTGCCAGCACAGATCCCTAACCTCAGAAGCCACCACTCCACCCAGGCCTTTAACTTGCAATTGCTCCATCCTGGATATGACATTAATCTGCATCCAGCCCTGCAAGCGGGTCCTCCAACTTGCAGGGAAAACTGCACTCCAGCCACCGTAAAAACCTCACACTGTTCAAATGTGGTGCTGAGGTGTCACCCGCTGCTCTCGGGTCCCAATCCGAGTGGTTTGTTGTGTAGTGGGTGAGGACACTTGCTATCAGTGCATGTGTCCAACCTCTCTCTCTCTCTTAATTATCCTTAATAATCCCCATAGGTGATTAGTATTTCTAATTGCATTTTCCTGCTTCTAATGCAAATTTTACTTACTATTAGCTACAAACCTGAAATTTGCTTTATAATTATTGTCAACTGCAGAGCAGGGAGCTTTGCATGCTTAACATGCACACGTACCGGTCCCAGTACATAACGACGATTGGACGACGTCACAGCCATGTCACAGCCATGTGTGCATACCCCTCTGTCATGCACCTCGACATACTACACATCAAATGAAAATTCAGAGCCTTGTCTTTCCGATGATATAAACCATTTTGACACACAACAACCACAGCACTGACACTAAATCCTTTTTTACAGAAAGGTAAATACAAATAAAGAGTACTTTTAAGAGTTGACTTTTCCTACCTTTGAAGGCTCTCTGCAAGTCAAACATCAATATTTCCGAGCAATATTGATCTCATTCTTTCTGTAAGGCTCCAGGGAATATAATCCAGTAAACCGATTAGGTCCAAAACACACGATAGATCCTCAAAGGGACAAAAACTCCAGAAAACGTTTCTTAACTTGAGACTAGCTCTGACATTTTTTTTCATTTCTATTGGTCATATCAGATGTAATTTGTTTCTGTCGGCAATAACCATGCTAAAGCATGTTACACGGAAGTGTTAGCTTCTGATTGACACCTAAGTTGGCCAATTACGAGGGGTCTGGGGTGACTGACACCTCGTATAGCCAACGAGTGTCACAGACAGCTGAACGATGACGCACAACTCCAAACCCTGGTAGAATCTACCAGTTTGATTGGACGCTGTGAGTGACACTCCAAACTTACAGCCAATGAGCAGCTGAGCACGTCGATATGTAACTTGCCATGCTAACTTGTAAACAAAACCGATCGGAGCTGCGCAAAGCTGGCATTTGTGCCAGTCTGCAGACTTGGTGCGTGGTTGTTTATTGTGATTTCACCAAGTTTTTTCACATTTTAAATATGAATAAAAGTACAGATATACGTAAATACACTCTCGATTAAGTAATAGATGCATGTACGCGGCGTGACAGTGATCTATCGTACGAGGAGACGTCTAATGGCAGAGAGCGACATGTGACACGCCCTTGTGCTTTCTGCCTGCTAGTGATTGCTACAATCAGTGGCACGTGGAAAAACGCTGAGCTGTGTTGTAACAGTTTGTAAAAAAATGTATATAGTTTGTGTGCATTTTATTAAAAAAAAAGTAAAAAATAAAAATATATATATATATATATATATATATATTTGGCCCATAAGACTTGTTTTGACTATTTTATATTGAAATGTGTATTTTTTATTGTTTTAGTATGGAATATGAATTTCCATAACTAATAGAGTGACACTGTGTGTAGATATAGATTCCTTTAGGTGTAAGCTTTCAGTAGAGCCCTCATTGATATCTGTGGGTTGAAGCCTTCAAAAGTTATTACACTTTTAACATACGTTCCAAAATGTGGATAATGGTCCCTCTAAAAAGCCCCTGGGCATGCCCACATAAAAACTGGTGTAAAAAATGTCATTTTTACAGGTATTCTTTTCAAATTTGAAATGTGAGTAGTCAACAAGTTATTCTGTTGGTACATAGTGTGTTTCTGTCCCCACCTACCTACTGCAGCTATAGAGGCCTTTATTTTCACAAAAAACTTAGGCGAGAACAAAAATTCATTTTTCTGTGAGTTCTAATGTGCATAACTTTTGATCAGTCACACCTACAGTGATTCTGACTACTAAGGGTGAAACTAGAGAATGTTACCTTTACAAAGAGACCAAACATGTGTTTATACTCCAGATAGTTCAATAACAGCAATGATTCTAATTTGGAGAGGTTGAATTACAAGCGATTTAGCAAAAATGACCCCGCTTGATAAGGGGCTTAGACACGCATTTGTTGTAAAGGTCATTTAAGCTTCAGTCCTGTGGATCTGCAGACTTGTTCAAGCCGTTAGTGGTCAACTAAAGCCCCCGTTTTTACATTCCAGCTTTTTTTAATTTCCAAATTGTCTAATTGAACAGTCAAAAGGTCACACGCTAACTTTTTCTGATGTTTTGCAAATCACTATTGCAATCAGTTGTAATACCAGATTTTGATATCAGGCCAAGCTAGCTTGTTTTCCTCACAATCCTCAGTGGTGCTCTTATTTGCTATTAATCCAGGTTGTCAAAAATAATAAAAAAAATTCTAAGAAGTGTGGCTTAATGGCCAACATATTGAAATCCTAATTAAAGGAATACTGACTCCACCTAGCCAACTCCTACGTGCTGGCTATCCCACCATTTGTTTCTCCATTATACCACTGGCTTCTTCCTTCGGATACTATCTACACACACCGGCCACTTTATTAGGCACACCTGCTTAACTGCTTGTTAAACGAATATCTAATCAGCCAATCACACGGCAGCAACTCAATGCATTTCAGCCTGTGGACATTGACAAGACCACCTGCTGAAGTTCAAAGTGACCATCAGAATGGAGAAGGAAGGTGATTGATGTGACTTTGAATGTGGCCTGGTTGTTGGTGGTCTGAGTATTTCAGAAACTGCTGATCTACTGAGGTTTTCACACACACCCATCTCTAGGGTTTACAGAGAATGGTCCGAAAAAGGGGAAATATCCAGTGAGCGGCAGTTCTCTGGGAGAAAATGCCTTTCTGATGCCAGAGGTCAGAGGAGAATGGCCAGACTGGTTTGAGTGGACAGAAAGGCGACAGGAACTCAAATAAGCACTCATGACAACCGAGCAGGCCCGGTTCTGCCGGGGTGCCCTCTATGTTCGGCCGCCCTCAACAAAATGCTGGCTTGCCGTCGAATGTCGGTAACTTGCTTCAAAGAAAAACGGCCAAGTCACAACACGTGAATTGTGGCAGCTCAAGTACACAGCACATCAATCAAAAGTTTTTGTTGTGTTAATCGGAATTTTACCGATGAATTAATTAAACTTGTCTCTGATTTGTTAAATGCGTAAGTCAAGTTTTCTTCTACCCATGAAGAAATTTTCTTTAATTGTTTTTAACATTAAGGAAATTGTGAAAATGTTTCATTTTAAATACACTGGTTTAGAAAATGAGTGAAGGTATTATAGGGTGAGGGGGCGGCTGAAATGAAATAGCATGATGGCGGCTTCACCTCTAGAACCGGGCCTGCAACCAAGGTGTGCAGAAGAGCATCTTTGAGCACACAGCACATCAAACCTTGAAGCAGGTGGGCTACAGCAGCAGGAGACCACACCGTGTAACACTTCTGTCACCTAAGAACAGGCAACTGAGGTGACAATTCACATGGGCTCATCAAAATTGGACAATAGAAGAATGGAAAAACGTTGCCTGGTCTCATGAGATTCGATTTCTGCTGTGACATCCAGATGGTGGGGTCAGAATTTGACATCAACAACATAAAAACAGGGATCTGTCCTGCCTTGTATCAAAGGTTCAGGCAGGTGCTGGTGATGTATTGGTGTGGTGGATATTTTCTTGGCACGCTTTGGGACCTTAATACCAACTGAGCATCGTTTAAATGTCACCGCCTACCTGAGCATTTTTTCTGACCATGTCCATCTCTTTATGACCACAATCTTCTGATGGCTCCTTCCAGCAGGATAATGTGCCATGTCACAAAGCTCAAATCATCTCCAACTGGTGTCTTGAACATGACAATGAGTTCACTGGACTCAAATGGATTCCACAGTCACCAGATCTCAATATAATAGTGCACCTTTGGGATGTGGTGGAATGGGAGATTCTCATCAAGGATGTGCAGCTGACAAATCTGCAGCAACTGAGTGATGCTATCATGTCAAAATGGACCAAAATTCCTGAGGAATGTTTCCAGCACTTTGGTTGAATCAACGCCATGAACAATTACAGCAGCTCTGAAGGCAAAGGGAGGTCCAACCTAGTACAAGCAAGGTTTACCTAATAAAGTGGCCAGTGAGTGTATTGAGATCAATGGGCGTCCACTCCATAAATTCCATGGTATATTCAGAAATGATGGAGGTAGACAGTCCAGAGCATTCATATTGTGCTATTGAGGATGTATGTGACACAGGGGGGAAAAAAGAGTCATCAAAGTCCAATAATATGAACAATGAGGGGCGACATCTGTCAATCCTGCCTAGAGCTCCAAATGGACTTTGACTGGCACTAAGTTCAGTTAACCAGTTTGCTGAGGTGTCTGGAGGGTTGTTGGGAATTTGTTGAATTCATCTACAGATTCAATTCTTTGGTGTTTTGTATTCCTTATATCTATTAGTACTGATTTGAGCAAGGCCCTTAACCTGCAATTGCTGAGCTCTTTGAGCAGTGAAAGAAAGGCAAAGAATTATTATATTATTATTTATTCATCAACTAGCCATCCCCTGCTGCTCTTTCTGCGTAGTAGTGAAACAAGACAGTGAGGAGGGCCCCGGCCCAGGTCTCTACTCCTGAAGTCACTCTTCCTCCTCCTCTCGGCCCGCAGACTCTGTCTCAGTTTCGCGCAAATAAATTGGTACCACAAGCGAACTGTGATACTTAGTGCGATAAGAGAAGTCGCAAAATCAACCGGAATGTTCAAGCAAATTATAGAAAAAGCTATCTTACTCCATTAAGTAGTTCTCTCATGAAAAGTGGACATACATACAAACAGAGAGACGCTGGATTTTATATACAGTGGTGTGAAAAACTATTTGCCCCCTTCCTGATTTCTTATTCTTTTGCATGTTTGTCACACAAAATATTTCTGATCATCAAACACATTTAACCATTAGTCAAATATAACACAAGTAAACACAAAATGCAGTTTTTAAATGATAGTTTTTATTATTTAGGGAGAAAAAAAACCCAAACCTACATGGCCCTATGTGAAAAAGTAATTGCCCCCTTGTTAAAAAATAACCTAACTGTGGTACCTACCAGGCCTGATTACTGCCACACCTGTTTTAATCAAGAAATCACTTAAATAGGAGCTGCCTGACACAGAGAAGTAGACCAAAAGCACCTCAAAAGTTAGACATCATGCCAAGATCCAAAGAAATTCAGGAACAAATGAGAACAGAAGTAATTGAGATCTATCAGTCTGGTAAAGGTTATAAAGCCATCTCTAAAGCTTTGGGACTCCGGAAAGCTTTTTGGCCGGCCGACCAAAATTACCCCAAGAGCACAGAGACGACTCATCCGAGAGGTCACAAAAGACCCCAGGACAACGTCTAAAGAACTGCAGGCCTCAGTTGCCTCAATTAAGGTCAGTGTTCATGACTCCACCATAAGAAAGAGACTGGGCAAAAACGGCCTGCATGGCAGATTTCCAAGACGCAAACCACTGTTAAGCAAAAAGAACATTAGGGCTCGTCTCAATTTTGCTAAGAAACATCTCAATGATTGCCAAGACTTTTGAGAAAATACCTTGTGGACTGATGAGACAAAAGTTGAACTTTTGGAAGGCAAATGTCCGTTACATCTGGCGTAAAAGGAACACAGCATTTCAGAAAAAGAACATCATACCAACAGTAAAATATGGTGGTGGTAGTGTGATGGTCTGGGGTTGTTTTGCTGCTTCAGGACCTGGAAGGCTTGCTGTGATAGATGGAACCATGAATTCTACTGTCTACCAAAAAATCCTGAAGGAGAATGTCCAGCCATCTGTTCGTCAACTCAAGCTGAAGCGATCTTGGGTGCTGCAACAGGACAATGACCCAAAACACACCAGCAAATCCACCTCTGAATGGCTGAAAAAACAAAATGAAGACTTTGGAGTGGCCTAGTCAAAGTCCTGACCTGAATCCAATTGAGATGCTATGGCATGACCTTAAAAAGGCGCTTCATGCTAGAAAACCCTCAAATAAAGCTGAATTACAACAATTCTGCAAAGATGAGTGGGCCAGAATTCCTCCAGAGCTGTAAAGACTCATTGCAAGTTATCGCAAACGCTTGATTGCAGTTATTGCTGCTAAGGGTGGCCCAACCAGTTATTAGTTTCAGGGGGCAATTACTTTTTCACACAGGGCCATGTAGGTTTGGATTTTTTTCTCCCTAAATAATAAAAACCATCATTTAAAAACTGCATTTTGTGTTTACTTGTGTTATATTTGACTAATGGTTAAATGTGTTTGATGATCAGAAACATTTTGTGTGACAAACATGCAAAAGAATAAGAAATCAGGAAGGGGGCAAATAGTTCTCCACTGTATATATATATATATATAGAGAGAGAGAGAGAGAGATTTGTGCAGATAACATTCACTTTAAAGTCATATTGTGTCTAATAAGTTTCATCAGTGTGTTTCGTCATAATGAGATAACTGCAGCCATTCTGGAGCCCCAAGTCACTGGTGAACGCTGCTCAGCCCCCAAGGAGAAACTGCACGACCATCACGCCCTGAACAGTTGAATCCATGACCTGCTTCTTGTTGCCTTTCCTGATACTGCATTCTAGTTTTTCTGTGTAAAGCTTCTGCTGATGACGTATGCTTTGAGAAGCACTTTATAAAGTAAGGATTGATTGATTGGAAGTCCTGCTTGTTCAGTTGTCTGACGACCTTACACACGGAATGTGGATTTTTACAGTTACTTATTCCAAGAAGTTTTATGCTTCATATTGGTGAATTTCTGCTAATCTACTGCAGCTCTGCCAAAAGTTCAGCCGCTTATGACTGTGAATGTGCAGTCAGCCTTTTAGCCAAGTGGGAGTCTGTGCCTCTATGAAGACACACCTGCCGATTGGCAACACCATTGCTCTTTCTGGTAAATGATTGCGACATAGTGGAATTTCAAAATAATATTTACAATCTAGAAGATGAAATATCCAGGAGTGAAGTATTGACATTTAAAATGGTACTTCTAAGTGAAAAAATATGACTTATCAGTGATCACGAGGTTTGTGGTTTCTTCCCATTTGTTTTCTCATCTCACTGTGTAGCAGTGCTACTGGGGAATGAAACTTCAACTCCCAGCAGTCCCTTCAGTGGCTCTGATTAGTTGTCTACTGAGGGTGCAGTGGCTGCTGGGGATAAGGAGGCAGCACAAGACTTAAAATGAGGCCAATTGTACAGAGGAAGAAAGTCTTTTGTGTTTCGTGTCTGAAGTTGCCGGTCTGTTTGCCTTCCCGTTTTGCAACCTGTGGATTTTTGCTTTATCCGGAATCATCTCCTGTTTTGGGTGTATGTATGACCTGTCTGGTGTCTTCCTGCTGCATGAGGACCGTCTGAGGATTTGTTGTCATCCCACGAAGCAAGGAGCGCTCCTGATCCCATCTCACGTCATCATCTCACTAGGAAATTGCAGTAGGACTGACCATTACATTCACACAGAGCGAGCTCTGGACTGTCTACCTCCATCATTTCACTTCATCGATTGCCATTTTTCATGGATTTTATTGTGTGTGGTTTTTGTTAGTAATTTGCGGTAGCTTAATTTGTGTTTATTGTATAATCGTCGGAAGGGAATTGGGGTGGGATCATTGTAGTTTCATTTAATATTGTTTAATACATTCTTTAAGTTCTGTTATATTAACCATTACTTTTTTGTCTCTGTGAAGGAGTGTGTATGAGTCGGGCCAAGGCTGGGTGCATAGTTGGGATCCCCTCCCAAAAAAATAAATAAATCACCGTCCAATCAATGGTGAGAATCTTTGCTGGGTTTTAGTCCGCTACAACAGTATAACCCTGAATGAGCCCATTTTAGTACATTGTGACTGGTAGACAGCCAGCAAGAATTGTTGGGGCACCAACCGGGCCACCTTCTTTCATCATATACAAATGAGCCACAGAAAATTAAACACAAAGTACGTTCAGCGGCATTGTGCTCACAAGGTGTAGCAAAATTTAGCCAATGTAACAGATCAAATTACACAGTGTTAAAGGGAGCTCCGTCTCCTTTGCTGTTTGGTTCCAGGATGAGCAGCTATCCTCTGGGGTCAGCCAATTTTTTTTATTGTGTTGAGACCAGGAGGGGCGGGGCCATCTCATAAGTGGAGGCGGGCACTAGGAATCATTATGGGAACTATGGGAGGGAAATAACACAATGTTAGCAACAGCACCCCCTCCATGTAATGGGCTGGTACTGCTTACTTCGACAGAGCCAGGAAGATGAACCCCAGGCTCACAATTAACATTGCTGAAATACACCTATAGAGCTGTGCACTTAGAAAAGGCGATATAAAATTATGCGCTCATATCTTAGGGCCTCTGTACTGACTCTGTGTGTGTCGGAGTCAATTACATTGCCACTGTACTTCATGTTTTGCAGAAATGTGAAAAAAATATAGTATAGTATAGCAACCCTAACCCTAAACCTAACCCTGTAAAGGGCCTTGGGATGATGTGAACCAATGAAAGGCGTAATATAAAATCCATTGGTGACAGATTTAGATTATTTCTTTGACTCATTGCCCCAAAAGTACTCACATAGTTGAAACATGTGGACAATATGTGGGCAAATATCTACTGTTTTAGCTAGCTTTAATGACCTCCTGGGCACGGCCATCAGCAGTGTCTGCCTACGGAGAGAGTGTTGACCTTGTCAAGAGGATTACTTACCTTGGCCGTGACATTCATGTCTCTAATGACTCTTCCTATGAACCCAGTAGATGGATTGGGGGAGCATGGGGGGTCATGAGGTAACTGGAAAGGGTGTTTGGCGCTCCTGATATCTATGCCAAAGGACGAAGGTCCAAGTCTTTAGAGTCCTGGTGCTTCCTGTCTTGCTATATGTTTGTGAGACATGGACGCTATGCAGTGACCTGAGATGAAGACTGGACTCCTTTGGTACTGTGTCTCTCCGGAAAATCCTTGGGTACCATTGGTTTGACTTTGTATCGAATGAACGATTGCTCATGGAGTCCCGAATGAGGCACATTACCTGCATTGTGAGGGAGCGTCAGCTACTGCACTACGGTCATGTGGCGTGTTTCCCAGAGGGTGATCTACCTCGCAAGATCCTCATTGTTGGGGACCCGAGTGGCTGGACCAGGCCACATAACACTTTGTTGTGGCAGATAGAGGGTCATTTCTGGAGGGTGGGACTGGACCGTGTGTCTGCCTGGGGGGGTTGCCAACCGGTATCCTGAGTTGTTTCGTCGTGTAGTGGGTGCAGCAACACACTGTACCAGTGCACGCTCCCCAACTTGACTTGACTTAGCTAGGATTCACTTTATGAGGGTGAGTACAATGAAAGACTCTTGTCACACACATGCACACGGGAGACAGCTAAATGGACCAAAAGAAGGAAATTCCACTTCAGGCCATGGGGTGACAGGGTGCGGTAAACCTTCCTTTTTTATCTCTGGAAATTCTGCCTGATTCTGGTCCCGAGGACGTCACTACTGGCTACAGCCTCAATGACATCACTTCCGGTTCTGGCCCCAATGACATCACTTCCACCTGCCCTGCCTTAAATACAAGCCAGCTTCTACTTTAAGTTCAGTTCTGTTTTGGACTCAACTCTGTACACATCTGTGCCACTTATTTTGCTTTTTTATACCCAGGCTTCAAGTATACGGTTAGCTGCCCCAAACCTTTCTCTGCAGTCTCCTTCACTTTTTTTTTTCATATTTTGCTTCCGCTAAAATCGTCACAATTCATTTCAAAGGAATTGCCTGCTGAATTTAGAGGCAGGATTTTGTTGATCTGAGGAAGACTACACAAAAACTCCTGCAGCACTGAAGGTTCCCAAAGAGCACAGAGGCCTTGATAAATCATCAACAATTGGAATCTCTTCTTGGAAAGGCCGCGTCCCTTCAAGCGTGATGGCCTGCATCCGAACAGTTTCGGCGCCCGGGTCCTCTCCGAAAACATATCGAAGGTAATTCGTTTTTCTTGACTAACTATCTCTGCTCTTAACCCCTTCCGAAATAATACTGCTGTGCCAGGACATGATGAATGTTTAATAGAGTCTTCCGTTAAAGTTCACACCATTAATACTGTAATAAGCAATCTCAATGCACGTAGAAAACCTAGGAAATACGGCATAAACTCCAATAATCTAATTAAAATCACTATTTTAGAGGAACAATGTATTAAAACTATAAAACAGATCGCAGATTAAACAAAAATATACACAGAGCGCTAATAATAATAATTTAGTTCCTATTCCAAATAACAATAACGCACATAGTACTCATCTCTGCACCTCCGAAACATTAAATATGGCGCTATTGAATGTCAGAGCTTTAACTAACAAAACGTTTTTATCAACGATCTTATTAGTGATAAAAAATAGATCTTATTGCACTAAATGAAACATGGCTGAATTCAGATGCGCGTCAGTTTTAATCGAATCTGCCTCCGGATTACAGTTTTACTCATTCAAACCGCCAGGGAAAAGGGGCGGATTGGCTAACATTTACTCGAGCGATTAAAATGTAAAGATGTCAGTTTTGGTAAGTTCAAGTCCTTTGAGTATCTCGCCGTTGTTATTCATGGAGATTCTCAAGTTCTAATACTATCCGTGTATAGACCTCCTAAATATAACGCGCGTTTTTGAGGAATTCTCTGACTTAATGTCAATTTTAATTACTAATTATGACACACTCCTAATAGTTGGCGACTTTAATTTTCATATAGATAATCAGTGTGATCTAAAAGTAAAAGAATTTATGAACCTCCTGGATTCTTTTGATTTGAGACAACTCATAAATCAGCCTACACATAAAGCAGGTCATACATTAGACTTAGTGATTACTAAAGGACTGAAAGTTGATATAAAACAGATCATTGATATTGGTCTATCAGACCATTTTCTTCTACTTTTTAATATAGAAATAATGATAAAAAACACTCATGAGAAGCATATTGTTAAAAAACGCTTCTTTGATTCGCAGCAGCTTTAAAACTTACAAACATTTTAAGCAATCAGTCCGTTTATAGTGCCAGCTATAATAGCGAGGACAATGTAAATAGTAAGGTGGAAAGATTTAATTCTAAAGTGAGAGCTGCTGTTGACATAGTTGCACCTGAAAAGACAGTGAAAAAATCTTCTAGCATTGTTATACCATGGAAGACCCAAAGAGTGTCTGATTTAAAGAGAACATGCCGTAGAGCTGAGCGTCAATGGAGGAAGAGTAAACTTACTATCCACCACGAAATATTAAAAGTCAAAATAACAGAATACAATAACACTGTCCGTCTTGAGAGACGCTGCTATTTCTCTAATATTATAAATAACAATGCTAGTAATCCTAGAGTCTTATTTTCAACAATTGATGCCTACTAAACCCAGGTAGCTCAAAGGAATGCCTCCTAAGTGCTTCCAGTGAAACCTGTGAGGCTGTCGCTGTATTCTTCAATCAAAAATTAATGATATTAGAAATAACATAGTATATCTCCCCAACACTAAGGATCCCCTAAACCCCAACATCCTGTTATAAACAAATTAAACTCTTTCACTAGGATAGATTTACCTGATTTACAAAAATAATATCTCAATTAAAACCCTCCACCTGCGTCCTTGACCCGATACCAACAAGGTTTTTCAAAGAAGTATCAGGCGTGCTAATTGATAATGTTCTTGACATAGTAAATTCGTCACTAGATACTGGGGTCTTCCCAGACTGTCTTAAGACTGCTGTAGTTAAACCCCTACTTAAGAAACATAATCTTGACCCTCGCTCTTGAAAATTTTAGACCCATCTCTAACTGCCCTTCTTAAGTAAAGTTCTAGAGAAGGCAGTCATTATGCAGTTAAATGACCACCTAAATAAACATGCTATTCTTGATAAATTTCAGTCAGGTTTTAGAACAAATCACAGCACAGAAACTGCACTCGTTAAAGTAGTAAATGACTTGTGGGTAAATGCAGACAGAGGCCATTTATCTGTTCTCATCCTCTTAGATCTGAGTGCTGCATTTGACACCATTGATCACAACATTCTTAGAAATCGCCTTAGTCAATGGGTGGGCCTCTCTGGCAGTGTCTTAAATTGGTTTGAATCCTACCTGACAGGGAGAAAATATTTTGTTAGTTGTGGGAATTACAACTCAAGACACATGATATCCAATATGGTGTTCCACAAGGCTCTATCCTGGGTCGGCTGTTATTCTCAATCTCCATGCTTCCGTTAGGTCAGATTATCTCAGGGCACAACGTGAGCTACCACAGCTATGCTGATGACACACAGCTGTACTTATCAATAGCACCTGATGACCCGATTCTATTGATTCACTAACACAATGTCTGACTAGTATCTCAGAATGGATGAATAGTAATTTTCTCAAGTTAAATAAAGAGAAACTGAAATTTTAGTGATCAGCAATAATGGATACAATGAGGCTATTAGAAATAAACTGGATACATTAGGATTAAAAGTCAAGACGGAGGTAAAAAGCTTAGGGGTGATTGTTGACTGTAATCTGAATTTTAAATCACATATTAATCAGATCATTAGGACAGCATTTTTCACTTAAGAAACATAAGTAAAGTTAGACCTCTTTATCACTGAAAGATGCTGAGAAATTAGTTCACGCGTTTGTTTTCAGTCGACTAGATTACTGTAACGCACTCCTCTCAGGACTACCCAAAAAAGATATAAATCGTTTGCAACTAGTGCAGAATGCAGCTGCTAGAATCCTAACTAGGAAAAGCAAATCCGAACACATTTCTCCAGTTTTGATGTCACTACACTGGTTACCTGTGTCATTCAGATTGACTTTAAAATTCTGCTTATGGTTTATAAAGCCTTAAATAATCTCCCCCATCTTATATATCGGAATGTCTGACACCTTATATTCCAAATCGTAACCTCAGATCCTCAAATGAGTGTCTCCTTAGAATTCCAAGAACAAAACTTAAAAGAAGTGGTGAGGCGGCCTTCTGCTGTTATGCACCTAAAATCTGGAATAGCCTGCCAATAGGAATTCGCCAGGCTGATACAGTAGAGCACTTTAAAACACTGCTGAAAACACATTACTTTAACATGGCCTTTTATAACTTCATTTTAATCGTAATTTAACTTAATCCTGATACTCTGTATGTTCAATTCATCATAACAACTATTCATGGTGGCTCTAAAATCGGTACTGACCCCTACTCTCTTTTCTGTTTCTTTTTCCGGTTTCTTTGTGGTGGTGGCCTGCGCCACCTCCACCTACTCAAAGCTTCATGATGCTCCAACAATGATGGACGGATTAAAAGGAAGAAGTCTACGTGACCATCATCATCATCAAGCCCTTCCGTGAGAACCCTAAATCCAAAGAGGACTGTTTCATTTATGTTAGGTAGAATGCCCAGAGGGGACTGGGGGTCTCATGGTCTGGAATCCCTACAGATTTTATTTTTCTCCAGCCGTCTGGAGTTTTTTTGTTTTTTCTGTCCCCCCTGGCCATTGAACCTTACTCTTATTCGATGTTAATGTTGATTTATTTTTTATAATTATGTCTTTCATTTTTCTATTCTTTAATATGTAAAGCACTTTGAGCTACTGTTTGTATGAAAATGTGCTATATAAATAAATGTTGTTGTTGTGTTGATAAATGATATAGTGATGAAGTTCACAACAATTATGATGCTTCCTTGAGTGAAGACAACAGGCTTCTTTTATGCTGCACCTGAGAGTACTTTCAGTGGCCCGTTAGCGGGGTCCAGAAGCACTTCTGAGTGATGAGGAAGCCCAACATAGTAAGGGCTCTGCAGCACCCCCTTTGGTACCCACAGAACCCATCAGGGCTTTACAAAACTCCAACTCCCATGAAGCCCTGTGGGAATCTGAGGTGCCACTGCAAACCAAAGGGGGGCTGCCATCTAGTTCTCTAGGGGAGATAATGTCATGTGCTTATTTTCTCACCTGGTCCTTCCAGCATCTCACCATCCCAGCCAGGTAAATGCCACGGTCGTACCGCCACAGAGGATTGTCCAGGATATGTGTGCAGACTCCTGTTACAGGCTGCGTTGGGGTAACTGATGAGATACCAGTTAGAGGAGGTCTGCACCAGAGATCTTCTTTAAGTCCTTACCTCTTTGATCTAGTTGTGGAAATGTTATAAAAGACCAATACCCCTGGTGCAGGCTTTGTGCTGATGACATTGTGGTGGGCAGCATCAGAAAAGTAGAGGTGGAGAGGAAGTTGGAAGAATGGAGAAGGGCTTTGAAAGACAGAGGATTGAAGAGAAACAGAAAGAAGAAGAAGACATGAAGTTTAATGATGATCCGGATTCAGAAGTTATCCTGCTGGGGAGAGCCGTTGAAAATAGTGGAGAAGTTTAAATATCTAGGATCAGTGGTAGACCAAGATGGAAAGTGAGAAACAGAGATAATCCATCGAGTACAGTGTGGATGAAATGATTGGAAAAAGGTGTCAGAAGTATTGTGTGATAAAAGAATTAAGATGAAGGTTAACAACAACAACAACAACAACATTTATTTATATAGCACATTTTCATACAAATGATGTAGCTCAAAGTGCTTTACAGGATGCAGGAAGAGAAAAAAGACAAAATATAAAAATAAAATTAGGTAATATTAATTAACATAGAATAAAAGTAAGGTCTGAGGTGGGCTGGCGCCCTGCCCGGGGATTTGTTCCTGCCTTGCACCCTGTGCTGGCTGGGATTGGCTCCAGCAGACCCCTGTGACCCTGTGTTAGGTTGGGCAATGACTGACTTACTTAAAGTAAGGTGCGATGGCCATGGAGAAAAAAAACTTCAGACAGTGAAAAAAAACAAAATCTGCAGGGGTTCCAAGCCATGAGACCACCAAGCATTCCACCTAACATCAATGACCTCAATCAGTCCTCATGGTTTTCAGGCTTCACATGGAAGAACTTGATGATGATGGTCATGTGGACCTCTGGCCTTCAATCCATCAACGTAGGGACAGCATGAGCTGAGGCATGGACAGTAAAGGAAGTGCAGGAGAAGACGTTGGATGTGGCTGTCACAAGCCGTCTACTAAAGCAGATGGCCTGCTAGTAGTTTGGGACCGAACAGGACTGAGGGAGTAACAAGAGAGGCTCAAGAGAGGCAGATGTTCAAAACAGAAGGTAATTTATTTCTACCATGATGGAATAAAAAAAAATAAATAAATTAAAGTTGTTGAAAGAAAAAAGAAAAAAAAAAAATAAACAAAAATGTATAAATAATCCAGTGATAAGACACAATCAAATTATAAAGAAAAAAAACCAAAAAAATAGAAATTGGGAATCACCAAGGCTCTTACCCTAATATAATCAATTCTCGTTCATGGAAAGTCCAGGGCAGCCTTAAAATAATACCAAAAACTAGACTCTGTTTCAGTCCAGGTCACCAGTACAACTCCTCCAAAAAAAATCTCAGGAGTCGTTTTTTTTTTAGTCCTCAGGAGCTTAACCCACTCCTTTACAGCAACCAACAGCTCAGCCACTAGGCACCTCTTAGGCTGGCGTCCCTCGCACTACCTACTTTTTCTCCCTTTTCTTTTTTTCCTCCCTTCTTGCAGCCAAAACAGTATTTAAAGCCTTTTCCATTGCCAGGATCAGCTTACCTAATCATAGGAAGGAACCATTTAAGTCCTGACGGGGGAAATCGTACACTGCTAGTACAAATCAAAAATAGCCGACAACAACATCTACATAATAAAACAATAAACAACAAAACACCACATTTATACCTAACCTCGAGGTTACTAATAAACAAACTTCGAGATTACGATACATGTATACTACTAACGCAACTTGGACTCCCCCTATAGCTGTCGTTTGATCTTCCCAGGCACCTGTGACTGCATTTAGCATCTGTGCCCTTGTTAAACGGGAAAAAAAAAACGATCGATTACGTGCAACACTCGCAATAGAACCATATGGTAAAACATCTAGAAAATAAACTAAACAACCGGAGGGTAAGCCTAAAAATCCTAAATGAAAAAGAAAAAAAAATCTTTCTTCCCCCGTGGTAAACTTGCTGATATATTATTCACACTTAAAACTTTGATAGTCCTGCCCCATATTGATTTAATCCACCAGTTATCAGCATTATGGTGAGGCTATAGCGTCACAGTGGCAGAAATGAGAATATTGAGATGGACATGTGGAGTTAAATAAAAGGACAGAAGAAGAAATGAGACAATCAAGGGTAGAACAAAAGTGGGAGAGATAGCTAAGAAAGGACAGGAAAG
Organism: Polypterus senegalus; assembly: GCF_016835505.1. NCBI lineage: Eukaryota > Metazoa > Chordata > Cladistia > Polypteriformes > Polypteridae > Polypterus > Polypterus senegalus. The sequence goes on along the minus strand of NC_053164.1, from coordinate 12,272,714 downwards.
GAGGCTGAAGTGGTACGGGCATGTGATGAGTAAAGACAAGGAAGATGTTGGCAAAAGAGTGATGGGATTGGAAGTCCAGGGGAAGAGAAAATCAGGGAGGCCAAAGTGGATGGATAAAGTAAAAGAAAAGAAAATCTGAAAGAAGAGCACTTGACTGGGCGAATTCCCTTCATAATTTTAAAAACTAGAATGCATGTTAAATTCAAGACCATCCATCTACAACCCAGGAGAGTCCAGCAAGTCAATTTTTGTGTTTTTGTGGTGCTCTACACTTTAAAACTCAGATCTTAGGCATGAGCAGAGTTTCACATTTAGGCTGTGGAGGTAGACAAATTATTAAAATAGGGATACATTTTAATAATGCAGCCATTCCACCACCTATTTCACTTATTTCTCATTATATGAAAAGGATGATCAGGCAGATCTGAGCAGCTACAGGCCAATGAGCTCAACATGCATCACAGATACTTTAATAGAATGAAATATTAAGGGAAAGATTGAGCAACACATGGCAAGAACATGAGTTCTATTGAACAACCAGCCTGGGTTCAGACGAAATAGGCTGTGTTTTACTAACATGCTGGAGTTGTATGAGAAAGCAACAAAAGGATACGATCAAAGTGGAGCAGATGATATTATTTATAGTGCTCTTCATAAAGCATTTGATAAGGTGACACATGAGATGTTGGGCATCAAACTAAAAAAAGTGTGAGTTCAGGGTGTGATGTGTAAATGGGTGCAGAATTGGCTCAGACACAGGAAGAAGAGGGTGATGTTGTGAAGAACCTCATCAGAATTGGCTGATGTTAAGATTGGTGACCAGCAGGGGTCAGTGCTGGGGCTGCTGCTATTTTTAATATCTATAAATGATTCAGATAGGAATACAAGTAACGAGCTGGTTAAGTTAATAGATAATACCAAGACAGTAGGATTAGCAGATAATTTAGAATTTGTTGAATCATCACAGAAGGACTTGGACAGTATACCAGCTCGGGCAGATTGGTGGAAGATGAAATTTAATCTCAGAAAATGTAAAATTTTACATGTAGGAAGTAAAAATATTAGATTTGAATACACAATGGAAGGGCTGGAAATGGAAAGTGCACCTTATGAGAAGGACTTAGGAGTCGTAGTGGACTCTATGCTATCGACTGCCAGACAGTGTTTAGAAGTCATTAAGAAGGCTAACAGAATGTCAGGTTATATAGCGCCTTGATGTGTGGAGTACAAGTCACAGGAGGGTCTGATCAACCTTTATAACACACTGGTGAGGCCTCATCTGGAGTACTGGGTGCAGTTTTGGTCTCCAGGCTACAAAAAGGACATAACAGCACAAGAGAAGGTCCAGAAAAGAACGACTAGACTGATTCAGGGCTACAAGGGATGAGTTATGAGGAAAGATTAAAAGAGCTGAGCCTTTACAGTTTAAGAAAAAGGAGATTAAGAGGAGACCTGACTGAAGTGTTTGAAACTACAAAGGGAATTAGTCCAGTCAATCAATCAATCAATCAATCAACATTTATTTATGTAGCACATTTTCATACAAAAAAATGTACCTCAAAGTGCTTTACAAAATGAATAGAAAAATAGAAGACACAATAAAAAATAAACATAAGTCAACATTAATTAACATAGAATAAGTAAGGTCCGATGGCCAGGGTGGACAGAAAAACAAAAAAAAACTCCAAAAGCTGGAGAAAAAAATAAAATCTGTAGGGGTTCCAGACCAAGAGACCGCCCAGTCCCCTCTGGACAATCTACCTAACATAAATCAAACAGTCCTCTTTGTATTTAGGGTTTTCATGGAAGGACCTGATGATGATGGTCACGTAGACTTCTGGCTTTCAGCCCATCAATGTTGGTGCATCATGATGCTTGGAGTAGGTGGTGGTGGCGCAGGCCGCCACCACAAAGAAACCGGAACAAAAAATTGATTGATTGATTGATAGACAGTAAGACTTTATAGGGACTTTTAAATCTCAACTTGATGTTTTATTAAAAGAATTAAGTGGATAGGACCAGGCTTTGTTGAGCCGAATGTCCTGTTCTCGTCTGGACTGCTCTAATGAAAATAAATACAGAAATGATGTGTTTTGGTGAGTTCTTGAGGCATAAGCCATTGCAAGGGTGTGATCTGAACTTGGGACCCTGCAGAAGCGCTAACCAGTGCAACATCAAGGGTTTGATCATTTTGTTGTTATTAACATGACTACAATCTGTCATTCTCTTTTATCTTCTTTTTATTTTATTTATTTTTGTTAACATTTGACTATGTCTATTTATACGTATTCTATAAGTATAGCCACATCTCCAGAGTAATTAGGACGAGGTTTGGCTCCTTTGGTCTTTGACGTCCAACATCCCAGATTGATTCCAATAGACGAGTGAGCCAGCTTCTGTCCTTCCAACTTTTAAATCTTCCTGTAAGAAGCCTGCTTTAGAGAAATGAGCAATAAGTTCAAAGGCTGAACTGTGTGCCAACTGCATTGGGCCAAAAAAAAAAAAAAACAAAGATAAATGGAGAGTGAGAAATAAAGACCCACAAGGCTTTTGGAAGGCAGAGCGATCATCTCACCCAGATGAGGTAGGTTACTAGACTGGACAGGCAGCCAGCACTTTTTAAGAACCTCAGCACCCACGGAGAGTTTCTTGGATGTATTTTTATAAAAATGACCACAAAGTTATTTTCAGCAGGGAATTATCTGAGGAGTATTTTTGTTTGTTTGTTTGTTTGTCTGTTTGTTTGTTTGTTTGTTTCTTTCTTTCTTTCTTTCTTTCTTTCTTTCTTTCCCCATTCACATCCTTATTTCTCATTACGTAGTGTAAAAGTGATTGGGGTCAATGACTTATAATGGAAATGGGGTGTCAACGAGCCCCAAACCCCAACACAAACACACCAGCCCAGTCCTGGGTTCAAATAATGGAATGTTCATTACAAATGACCTCCAAAGTAGCACAAACACAGGTTTTCATTTCTCCACAAATCGGTCCTCCTTACAATTCCTTTCCTCTCACCATCGCACTGCCCTCATCCAGTTGAGTGTCGCCTGGATAAGGTAGTGCAGTCTCTTTTATTGAGGTCCCGGGAGTACGTCCAGTGCCACAGCCATCACCCGATTAAATTACTTCCAGGTCATAAAATACTCCCATGAATTGGGGAGCGCATCTCCCTGCAGCACCACCTTGTGGTACCCATGGACCCCAGCGGGGCTGTGCTGGCGAACTACAACTTCTGGACATTCCCTGCTGGTTCCCGAATGGGCGTCGATATGGAGGGCTCAGTCATCTACTGCCTGGGGGGAATTAAACAACCCTTTGAGAAAGTCCTTCCTCTTCTTTTATTCCGGCCAGGGAAGGCCTCAAGCACATGTCCGGTCGGGACGCCAGTCCATTTACTTGCAGCTTCTCATCCAGATAAGGAATCATAACTTCTACTGGCTGGGATGTCCGTCCATCCACTTGGCTCAGGTAAATCACCCTTCTCCTTCTCGGTTTGGATGCCAGTCATTCCAGTTGTGGTCTCCAGTCCAGGGAAGGAATGTTCCCTTCTCCTGGTAGGGATGCCCATCGATCGCATGTGGCACTCACAAAGCAAACTTACACTGCCCATTTGGACTTTGGGACGCCAGTCCATTTACTTGCAGCTTCTCATCCAGATAAGGAATCATAACTTCTACTGGCTGGGATGTCCGTCCATCCACTTGGCTCAGGTAAATCACCCTTCTCCTTCTCGGTTTGGATGCCAGTCATTCCAGTTGTGGTCTCCAGTCCAGGGAAGGAATGTTCCCTTCTCCTGGTAGGGATGCCCATCGATCGCATGTGGCACTCACAAAGCAAACTTACACTGCCCATTTGGACTTTCAGGTTTTGATCGTTTCTTCCTATTCAGTTTTGGAAGGTGGAAAAGTTTCTCCCCGCATTCCTTGCTGGATCCCGAATGGGTGCCGATATGGGGGCTGCTGCCATCTAACACCAGGGGGAATTAAATACCCCTCTGCAACTCCTGGCCAGGGAAGGTATTAGGTACACATTTGCCTGGGACTTCAGTCCCCTTGTATTGGGCTTCCCGTCCGGGTAAGGAATCTTCTTTGTTTGGTATGTCCATCCATCCCTTAGGACTGTCTTGTCTGGGTGTGCCATCCTTCCCTCTCTTGGCTGGGACGCCATTTCTGTTTGCTTGAGGCCTCCCGACTTAAGGGGGTAAGGGACTTTCCCGGCTTCTTGTTGGGATGTTTGTCCATCCTGTGTGCCTCCTACAGCATGCATCATCATGTGCTGGAACATATGCTAGACAGAAGACCTGTCCTGGAAAGGATGTCAGATGGAGATGTTGGAAAATGCATCCTTTGAATTAATCAAGGGATGTAAGTATAGTAGAAAGACACTGGGTAATGAACAAGAAAAAGAGTACACAAGCCCTGTAACTGCTGGCAGAAAAAAGCTGTCATTGAGACCCCCTGCAGGTTTGTCGGACCCTTTGGTTATAAGTTGGCTAGCAGTCTATCACAGATATACTATATGGCCAAAAAAGTGTGTGGACACCCCTCCAAATGATTGAGTTCAGATGTTTCTTTGTTAACAGATGCATAAAATCAACACAAAGCCTTGCAATCTTCATTGACAAACATCTCAGTGACTGCCACAGGATGCCATATTTGTCACAAGTCAGTATATGAAATTTCAGCTCTTTATAATTATAATTGGTTTCCTCCGGGTACACTGGTGTCCCCCCATAGTCCAATGACATGCAGGTTAGGTGCATTGGCAATTCTAAATTGTCCCTAGTGTGTGCTTGGTGTGAGTGTGTGTGTGTGTGTGTGTGTGTGCGTGCCCTGCGGTGGGCTGGCGCCCTGCCCGGGATTTGTTTCCTGCCTTGCGCCCTGTGTTGGCTGGGATTGGCTCCAGCAGACCCCCGTAGTTAGGATATAGCGGGTTGGATAATCGATGGATGGATAATTATAATTACTCATTATAATAATGGGTGTAAGTTCTATTTATTATGAAGTGGAAACATTGAATAGCAACAATATCTCAGCCAGAAGGTGATAGACCACTCTAACTCACAGAGCGGGGCCTCTCATTGCTGAAGTCCATAAGAATCATCTGTGGCATCATTCAAACTGCCTCTGGAAGCAACATCAGCACAAGAACTGAGCCTCAGGAGCTTCAAGAAATGGATGAGCAGCTGCACACCAGCCTAAGATGACTACATGCAAGAAAAGCTAAGCGTTGGCTGAAAGGCTATAAAGCAGTGGTTCTCAATGTTCGATCTTCAGGACCCCCTGTGACTGCAGGGTATTTTTTTTCCAACTAATTCCTCAATCAGTCAGTCATGGTTACCTTCAGTTGATCTCATTGTTAAATTAGCTGACCTGCTTTTAGATGTATTAGCATATGATCTGAAAAGCACCTATTGCAAATGCTCTTGTCTGTCTGTTTGTCTGTCTGAAACAACTTAGCTCTCCCAGTAAAACAATTTAGTTAAGATGTGGCACACTTTCTCTTGAAATAGATGTCACTTAAATTTTCGTTCAGATATCTCATACACCCAGGTAACAGTTGTCATCTGTACAATCTGACCAGTCTTATCCTTTGTGGCTTGTGACTCAGAGGTCTCTTGGTGGCCTTTCTCACTCAACTATTTCAATTTTTGAGGACGGCCTGCTCTAGAAGGTTAGCGGCTCTGCCACACTCTTCCCATTTCATCATGTTTGATTTAACTGGATCATTTCTTGTCTTCATCTTGATCTGTGCTTTTCATGGAGTTTTCTTTTGTCTTAATTGTGGAAGTTAGGCCACCATACTGACTCACCACAATTCGACTCTTCCATATTCAGGTGCATTTAGGATCCAGATAACTGAAACTTCAGACTGGTGACCTCCATCGAACTAATTCTGTGACATCTAAAACCAACTGATCAGACCAGTTTAGTCTTAGGGCTGTCATATTAAAGTGTATGAGCATGCAGATAACCTGTGATGTTGTGTTTTATATTTGTAATTAATTGAGACCACTTTAAAGAGATTCGTTTTCACTTTGACATGCTGATCAGTTTCAAAAAAGACAAATTAAATCCACAGTGATAACGTGAAAGTTTTTTAATAGACAGTGCACAAGTTAATCCGCTCTGAGGTAATGAATTTGGGGGTAATCATCGACTCTGACCTAAATCTCAGATTAACCAGATTGCTAAATTTTTTAGCACAATTTAATCTGCTCTGTTGATTACATTCTTTCATTGCATTTTAAAAAAGGAAATTTTTTTATCTTTCAGAGTAAAATTCAAAATCTTATTTCTTAACACAACCAACGTCAGCTACAATATAAAACCAAAGTAAAACAAACCATCGTGTTAAGTTATAAATTAAAACTGACATCACATTACGTGACTTTTTGTCATGGATTATGTCAGATTTGTTGATCACAGTGTCTGATCTTGTCACTCCACCATATCAAATTACTCAGCCCATGTCATATTTATTGACCGAGTGCTGCTCTTCCAGCACAGTTGTACTCGCCCCTTTTTCTGACAGCCAATAGCGTGCTGTCTGATGGAGCCGGTGCTGTACGAAGGGTTATTCTGGGTCCGCTGCTTTTTCCAGTCTGCTTGTTTCCATTAGGTCAGATTATCTCAAAGCACAAGATGGACAACCACAGCTATGCAGATGACACACAGCGCCTGATGACCCTGATGCTCTTGGCTCTCCGATCCAATGTTTTATTTGTATTTCTGATTGGACGAGGAGTAACTTTCTCAGATTAAATAAGAGAGAAAACAGAAATCTTAGTGATTGGTAAACATGGATTGATTAAGGATATTAGAAATAAATTGATTTTTTTGGCTTAAAAATCAAAGCAGAGGTAAAGAATTTGGGGGTAATCATCGACTCTGACCTAAATCTCATTTTAACCAGATTGCTACATTTTTTTATCACAATTTAATCCTCTCTGTTGATTAGATTCTTTCTTTGCTTTTTAAAAAAGGAATTGTTTTTTTCATATTTCAGAGTTAAATTCAAAATCTTATTTCTTAACATAACCAAAGTCAGCTACAATAGTACACCAAAATAAAACAAACTATCGTGTTAAGTTATAAATTAAAGCTGACGTCACATTACATGACTTTTTGTCGTGGATTACGTCAGATTTGTTGATCACAGTGTCTGATCTTGTCACTCCACCATATCAAATTACTCAGCCCATGTCATATTTATTGACCGAGTGCTGCTCTTCCAGCACAGTTGTACTCGCCCCTTTTTCTGACAGCCAATAGCGTGCTGTCTGATGGAGCCGGTGCTGTACGAAGGGTTATTCTGGGTCCGCTGCTTTTTCCAATAATTTCAAAACACAAGGTGGGCAAACCACAGCTATGCAGATGACACACAGCGCCTGATGACCCTGATGCTCATGGCTCTCCGATCCAATGTCTTACTTGTATTTCTGATTGGACAAGTTGAAACCTTTTCAAATTAAAGAAGGAGAAAACAGAAATCTTAGTGATTGGGAAACATGGTTATAGCAAGGATATTAGAAATAAACTTGATCCCTTAGGTAAAGAATTTGGGGGTAATCATTGACTCTGACCTAAATCGCATATTAACCAGATTGCTAGGACTGCATTCTTTCACTTAAGGAATATAGCAAAACTTAAAAAACTCTTATAATTTTACAATTTTCTGAAACATTAGTTCACACTTTTGTTTTTAGTCAACTAGATTGCTGTAATGCACTAATGACAGGATTACCTAAGAAAGACGTCAATTGACAGCAGTTAGTATAGAATGTGTCAGCCAGAGTCCTAAATTGGAAAAGAAAATCTGAGCACATCACACCAGTTTTAGCGTCGTTACACTGGTTACCCATGTCATTCAGAACTGACTTTCAAATACTACTAATGTCCTCAATAACATTTTAATAAATTAAAGCCTCAATAATCTTTGCCCAGTCCTATATTGTGGAATGCCTGTCCTCCTACACTCCAAGTTAGATCTTCAAATGGAGGTCTGTTTATAAATTCAAGAGTCAAGCTTAAAAGAAGTGGTGAGACGGCCTTCTGCTGCTATGCACCTAAAATCTGGAATAGCTGACCGATAGAAATTCACCAGGCTAATACGGTGGAGTGCTTCTAAAAACTCCTTACTTTAACATGGCTTTCTCATAGATTCATTTTAGTGTAACTCTGATGTGCTGTATATGCATCTAATTATCTTTTTTTTCATGGCTTCACAATCCGTACTAACCTCTATTATTCTCTGCTTTTCTCTTTCCAGTTTTCTTTGGTGGCGATCTGCGCCACCACCACCACTTAATCAGGGCACTGTGCTGTCCCTACATTGATGAATTGAACCTCTTAACGCACACACGTACCGGTCCCGGGACATAACAGCGTTTTAAAAACGTTACAGTAATGTGTGCATGCCCATCTGTCATGCATCTCGACATACTACCCATTAAAATGAAACTTCAAAGTCTCGTCTTTCCGATGATATAAACCATTTTGACACACAACAACCACAGCACTGATACTAAAGGCTTTTATACAGAGAAGTACATACTTTTAAAAGTTGACTGTCCCTACCTTTGAAGACCCCCTGCAAGTCAAACATCAATATTTCCGAGCAGTATTGATCCCATTGTGTCCAGAAGGCTCCAGCAAATATAATCCAGTAAAACGATTTAGGTCCAAAACACACAATATATTCTCAAAGGGACAAAAACTCCAGAAAACGTTTCACAACTTGAGACCATCTACGTAATTTTTTTTCATTTATATTGCTCATATTAGACGTAATTTGTTTCTGTCGGCGATAACCATGCTACCGCATGAAACACGGAAGTGTTAGCTTCCGAAAGACCCGTAAGTTGGCCAATTACGACGGGTCTGGGGTCTCGTATAGCCAACCAGTGTCACAGAAAGCTTGGAGGATGACGTATAGCTCTGAACTCTGGTAGAATCTACCAGTTTGATTGGACACTGTGACTGACACTCAAAACTTACAGCCAATGAGCAGCCGAGCATTTTGATATGTAACTTGCCATACTAACTTGTAAACAAAACGATTGGAGCTGCGTGAAGGTGGCATTTGTGCCAGTCTGCAGAGTTGGTGCGTGGTTGTTTATTGTGATTTCACCAAGTTTTTTCGCATTTTAAATATGAATAAAAGTAGAAGTTTAAACGTAAATAAACGCTCGATTAAATAATAGATGCATGTACGCGTTGCGAAAGTATTCAACCGGCCCAAGAAACGTCTAATGACAGAGAGCGACGTGCCACGCTCGTTTTCTTGACATCTCTGTAAAATGAGTATGTTATCTCGAGAAGATCATTTTAAAAAATAACGATATTGTACGTCCTCTCTCGGCTTCCGTATCAAATTAATATTTTTCATTAAATGTTATTTCTAAGCATGTCATCATATTTTAAGTTGTGTCTAAACAACAGTGTACAGATTAAGTTTGGCAACAGTTTAGATAGAGTTCATATCCTAGGCTCATAGCAAGTAGCCAGCCATGTACTCATCACAAATTTAAAGAAAATTTCAATCCAATCCAAATCATATTATGTGATATCATCTATTGTTAAATTCTGCTACATACTTCTAAAATTTTTATTTGTAGACTGTATTGAGGATTACTTCTTGTTCTGTTCTGTTCTGTTCTGTGTATTGTATTGTATTGTATTGACCCCCCTTTTTCTTTTTGACACCCACTGCACGCCCAACCTACCTGGAAAGGGGTCTCCCTTTGAACTGCCTTTCCCGAGGTTTCTTCCATTTTTTCCCTACAAGGGTTTTTTAGGCGTTTTTCCTTGTCTTAAAGAGTCAAGGCTGGGCCTGTTAAAGCCCATTGCGGCACTTCTTGAGTGATTTTGGGCTACACAAAAATAAATTGTATTGTATTGTATTGTACAATGAATAATGGGCCGAGTGGGTCGTTCCTCGTCACCTCACTCGTTGAAGGTTTTAAGACTCAAACCACTCCTGAATTTGAATAATTTCCGCACCAGACGGTATATCGTTTGTGGGGGTTTTCTCATAGTCAGGGGTCGTTGGACAAAAATTAAAAAAAGAAAAACGTGAAGTCATTTCAAAGCATTCAGAATTAATTCTTATAAGCAGAAAACTATAAAGTCAAGCTAAGCTGTTAATGAGACCCAAAAGCCAGTCAATAAAAGTACATCTTGAACTCTGATTTAAAATAACCGATTGAGAGGGGCAGGCAGTTCCATAGTTCCATACAGTGGAGCCACAATCAGTGCAGCCCAACATTAATAGAGTAGCCATTTCTTTCAGTAGTCTTCACAAAGCTGTATAAAATTTTAAAATTTTACATAGATTTCTGCTCTTTTTTTATTTTTTCTGCCCTTTCTTTTTCATTTTGTATTTTTTGGCTGGTGGTTTCACGCTGCTGTAGGGAACTAAAATGACAGGAGCATAATGAATACACTAAAATGTGGTCAGAAAACTGGACAGACGAGAGTTTGTGTTTGACATACAGTGTGATGTGGGGGTAGCCGTGTCATTTTGGTGGTCTGTACAGTAGTGGGACTCGTTGGCTCGTCTGAGTTTCGTTTTTTTGAAAAGCTAGATTCAGCCTTCTTGAGGTTTTCTTTTTATAGATAAAAATGGCTTTGTGGTGTGAGGAATTCAGGCATGTTTCTCACGGAATCCAATAATCCCCTAAGAAATCTATAAAAAAAAAAAATAAAAAAGCAAATCTCTAAAAATGTTCTTCTTCACAAAGCCAATTGTAACAGGCAGACTACCAGTCTTTCTATTTTTACCCGCTGCCTTTAGATGCCACAGCGCAATTTTTGACCAGATGCCACCCAACTGAGATTCTGGACGGTGGCACCGGCTGCCAGGTTTCCATTCCAGCCATTTTCTTCACTAGTAATTAGTAATTATTGCTGCTAATGCAACAGGCTGCTTTAACCTTCCTTTCAAGGTCTGGTCACACTTATAGTATGTTTGCTTTGCTCTTGGGATGGGCAGATAGATACTAAAGTGCTGATGCTTCTGATCAGGTCAAGTCAGGCCAGGTTTGGGAGTATGCACTTGTACAGAGTGCTGCCGCACCCACCACATTACAAAACAGCTTGGGATCCTGGTTGGCATATGGCAGACACGTGATCCAGTCCAACCCTCCAGAAATGACCCCCTATCTGCCAGGGCCAGGTGTTATGTTGGTATCCCCTTGGCCTGTCTAGCTGCTCGGGCTCTCAACAATGAGCATCCTGTGAGCCGGATCATCCTCGTGGGAATTACGCCACATGGTCGTAAGTGCTGTAACTGACGCTCCCTCACAATGCAGGTCATGTGCCTCAATTCAGGACTCCGTGAGCAGCCGCTCATTTGTCACAAAGTCAAACCAAGGAGTCATCAAAGAGACACAGTACCGAAGGAGTCCAGTCTTCATCTCAAGTCTCTGGACAGCATTCATGTCTTGCAACCGGGAAGTTCTTGATTCCTAAATGTGATTGTTTGACCAGCTGGCACAGAGGAGAGGAAAACTAAAAACTCCTACGATGGGCCATAGGAGAAAAATAAACCTCTTGAGAGCCGCTGCTGGAAGACAGAAATGAGCAAATCAAATAGTTTGGTCTGATGGTGATCCATTTCTGCATCATGAAAGTCAGAATGATGTTGGACAGCTGGTCGCCCACCCTCCACTGGGCAGAGTTTGCACAGTCGATAACAAGGTTTCCAAGTCCTCCTCATTTCCTCCAGTGCCCCAGGTGACTGCAGAATAGAGCACTCTTAACTGGAGGAGGTTGGGAGCCTGAGCTGATAGTTTGCTGCCACACCAACATACACGACGAACCACCTGGATTGGGACCAGCGGGTAACAGCTCAGCTTCATACTGGAGCACTGTGAGTTTTTTTTTACAGTGGCCAGAGTGCCAATCCTGCCACCAATCCCTGAGTTTTCCCTGTAAGTTGGAGGACCTTCTGGCAGGACGGAACAATAAGCCACCGCTCATTCAACACAAAGTCAAACCAGCGGCACCCAAGGATTCTCCAAAGAGACCCAGTACTGAAGGAGTCCAGTCTTCATCTCAGGTCACTGGATAGCGTCCATGTCTCACAACCATATAGCAAAACAGAAGGACCAGGACTTGTCAAATATGTGCGAGTAGGAGGCAGCTAAAGGGCTTAAATAATGGTAATATCACATCCGACCAGGGGCCGGCGGGATGCACGGACTGTTCTCAGTTCTCTGCAGACCTTTCCTGAGAAATCCTGTCAGGTTCCAGCACCTCAGAAGACGTCACTTTGACGATGTCACTTCCGGTCCAGACGACACTTATGGGTCCTACCCCTTCGATGGCATCACTTCCGGTCCAGATGATGTCACTTCTGGGTCCTTCCCCTTTGATGATGTCACTTCCGGGCCAGATGATTTCACTTCCTATATGGGCTTTTAAAGCTGCTATCTTACCACCAAGGAATCAGTTCTGTTTTGGACTCAGTATTGTGAACATCTCTGTCAGTCTCAAAACCTTTTGTAGCCAGGGATATTATACAGGTGGCTGCCCCAAACCTTTTTATGATGTCTGGTCTGTGTTTTTATCACAGATTCTAAAAACTGGGATGTTCGTCCTTTTGCAGAGATATAGAAAGCGCCTTTTCCAGCGACCTCATGACCCCCCCATGCTGACTTCATAGGAACAGGGCCATCTTAGCACATGGGCCCACTAAGCAATTGTTCAGGGGGCCCCACGAGCATAGGTGCCCCATGCTAATCTATGTATGTTGTGACTTGCTGAGTTATTAGGGGCACCCGTGCACAGCTTTGCCTGGGGGCCTATAATGCTGCTAAGATGGCCCTGCATAGGAAGAGTCACCAGAGACATGAATGTCACTGCCAAGGTAAGTAAATCTCTTGACGTGGTCGACACACTGCTGATGGCTGTGCCAAAGAGGTTACTAAAGGAATAGATCTTGGTTTTTAACAGGACACTCACAAGCCCAGACTCTCAGACTCCTCGAGAGCTCCAATCAGATCCTCCATTAACTCCATGAAGATACAATACAGTACAATACAATTAATTACTGTATAGCCCAAAATCACACAAGTAGTGCGGCAACAGGCTTTAACAGGCCCTGCATTTTGACAGCCTCCCAGCCTTGACTCTCTTAGAAGAGAAGGAAAAACTCCCAAAAAAAACCTTGTAGGGAAAAATGGAAGAAACCTTGGGAAAGGTAGTTCAAAGAGAGACCCCTTTCCAGGTAGGTTGGGCGTGCAGTGGGTGTCAAAAGAAGGGGGTCAATACAACACAATACACAGAACAGAACAAATCCTCAATACAGTATAAAAATACAAATTTTAGAAGTACGTAGCAGAATTTAACAGTAGATGACATCACATAATATGATTTGGATTTGTTTAGAGTCCTGGAGACCTCAGCCATCAAGCTGCCTCCTCCATTTGGCCCTTCCATGGCTAGAACAGCAGTGAGCCAGCCAATCCAATGAAAGGACCCCTCTTTTCCATGATTCCTGCGATCCTCCATCAGGGATGACTTTACTTTAGTCAGGCAAAACAACTTGGCAGGTGGGCCGTGGCACTAAGTGCCACATTTGAGTACCAAGAACAGAAACAGAATAGGTGAGGGTTAGTATCCAATTCTAACTATCATGTTACTTATGTTTTAGTGTTAATGACTAACAACAGAGATGCAGTCTGTACAGTTAATCAGCAGCTCTAGTCAGGGTGTGCTAAACTGAAGTAGTGAGTCTTTAGCTGGGATTTGAAAGCTGAGACCGAAGGGGCACCTCTTATAGTAGCAGGCAGACCAGTCCACAGTTTTGGGGCCCTGTAATTAAAAGCTCGACCTCCCACTGTTATTTTATTAATTCTTGGGATCATAAGCAGACCAACATCTTGAGATCTTAATGTGCGCTCAGGTTTGTAAGTCATGATAAGTTCAAACAAGTAAGTCGGACCTTGGCCATTTAAAGCTTTATATGTTAAAAGGAGGATTTTGAAATCTGCCCTAAACTTAACTGGGAGCCAGTGTAAGGATTTAAGAAATGGAGTTATGTGTTCGTATTTTCTTGTTCTTGTAATAATTCTTGCAGCAGCATTTTGAATTAACTGGAGGCTGTTGTGATGGCCGGGATGTCCCTCTACAGAAGAATGCAGCCGGTTCAGGGCATTACATCCCCTGGGACGCTCCCCTGGATGGAAATGGTTCCTCGGATTCCCGCAGGGCAGCATTGGACATGGAGTCCGTCTCTTCAGCCCTGTTGGGTGCTGTGGGTGCCACCAGGGGGAGCCACCAAGAACCTGGTGACTTTTACAATTATACCACCCCAGAAGTACTTTGGGGTCATAGGGATGGAAACCCGCAGTACTTCCGGGGCACTTGACGAAAGAAGATGTGGTATTGACTTGGAGAACAAATACTTCTGGGTCATGGACTTTAAAATGACTCTGGGAAGCCCCAGCAGACCGAGCCAGAGTTGGGTGGGAGTGTAATGGAGCCGCTGGGAGTGGAGGATTGTTATTTGTGATTAATTATTGATTTATTATTGAAGAATTGTGGAGGTACGGTGCTTTGTGCACTATTATTGAAGAAACTATTATTAAAATCTTCTTGGTGTTTTTACAAGTGTGTCTGGGACGTCTGTCTGGTGGGTTCAATGGGGTGCTATAGATCGCTTTATTCCACGCTGAATAAAGAACAGTTTGAACAGCCAGTGAACACCACATTGCAGTAGTCAATCCTACTAGAAATAAATGCATGAATTAATTTCTCACAATCATGTTTATTTAGAAAATGACTTAATTTCCCAACATTTTTAAGATAGAAGAAACAGGATTTGGACAACTTTGTAATGTGCACTTTAAATGACATGCTAGAGTCAAAGATAACTCCTAGATTACATTTCAAACTTAATACATTATTTATTACACAATATTAGCTTTACTTCCCATTAATTTAACTTGTTGTTGTTTCACAGATCATTTGCATGTGTAGTAATTTCTGTCAATGAATTAATAATGAAGTCTGTTCTTTGGCACTATATGTAACAGTCTACTAATGCAAAGTCTTTAACATATGAATTTTTGATATCCACGCATACTGAAAGTTCTTACAGAAGAGTAACCATTCTCGCAAGATGACTCTCAGTAATGTTATCGGTATCAGTATTACTAGCCTCAGTATCACACGGTATTGGATTGAAGAGTAAATCAGCTGAATCACCCTTCACTACTTTGCTTCTGAATCAGGGGATGTTTTGTTACTTTGTGCCAATTTCCAGGTAGTTTGGTTACGTTTCACACTGTAAACTTTCAAGTGAATTAAACTCATCGATACACACCCCGTGGGCATGTTGTGGACGTCTTTGTGACGATGTGGGTTCTGCTCCATGCTCCCATCCGCAATTCGACAGCCCTTGAACCCAACACTGTCGGTAATGTCACCGATGAGCTAGACAGTGGTGGCAATAACAATTGAGGAAGGGGATGGTAAAGATGTGCAAAAGTGCTTTTATTAAAAAGACAATCAAAAACAGTGTTCAAATAAAGTGCAGTGATTCCAAAATAGTTCTATAAATAAATAATCCATAAAAGAAACACACGGAGGTAAAATCAATAAAAAAAAACGCAATCCTTCAAAACGAGGTTAAAACGTTCAACAGGAAGCAGTTTTTAAAACAAACGACAATGCCAAGCTCGGTGCTTCTTTTCGGTTAGCATTAGCTTCTCACCTGCTTCTCCTGACTAGGCCTTGCAGCAGGCATGACGCTCTCTCTGCAGCTGCCCTTTTCCATACACTAACACAGGTCTGCAGACCTCCCGATCCTGGCTTTGGTCTGGCACTCATCCCAGACCTGAGACTTGGACTCCTTGGTCTCCAGGACGCCCACACCAAGGACTGCAACCCCAAGTCTCGTGACTCCCGTTGCCTTTCCGGTCTTCTACGGCCAGTCGCCTTTCCCTGGTCACTCCCGCTACCTATTCGCTCAGCGGGAGCGACTTCCAACTCCAACGCCTGGATGTCGGCCTAACACCCAGCTTCCTCGCAGCTGCCCACGAGCGCTCGTTCGCTTGTTCCTGCTGCACGAACTTGCTCTCTCTCTCTCTCTTCACTGCTTCCTGTTGCAACCTCTGTTTACTTCCCTTCTTTCCATTTTGTCCTTCCTCCTTTAACCGAATCGCACTTCTTTTATATAGCAAGGGGCCATAGCAGCTGCAGCACATTAGCCACGGGAACAATTACGGATGTGGGCAGTCCCTCACCTGTGCACTAGGTGAGAAGAAATGCCCACACCGCAGATCGCCCCGCAGCTTGCTATGACTACTATGCCCCCTCACGAAGCCACGAGTGTGGTGATCATTTATTTAAATGGCCTTTGCTAAGTGACCTGTGGACCCAAAACACCACAGTCTTCCATTGGACAGAAACATTTTAACCCCAAGAAAAAAATATCATGGAGGTTATTTTCAGCATAGCTTCACTTTCCATAATAATAATAATAACCATAATAAAAATAATACATTTTTTTGTACTCCACTCCATGCATTTTATTTTTATATTCTGGTGCCAATTCACATAAAGCTGAATTGATTGTATTTTTGAGTTTTCTAATTTTTCTATTGAACTGTTTGTTTGATTGTTGTATTTTAGTACTTGTAATACAAGTATCTTAAAATAAATAAAATGTTATTAAACTATTGTAGATCAAGATCTTGTAAAGTGACCTAACCTACCTATAAAATGACTCTTTTTTTAATTATTAATTTGGAAAAATATACAATACTAGCTGCGTAATAATTAATTTTAATTATTAATTGGAAAAATATACAATACTAGCTGCGTAAGCCCGCTCTCCTAAAACTATTGAAATCATCAGAAAACAAATTCAACGGTTTCGTTTTACGGCCGTGCTCGTCCGTTTGTCTCTCAATGGCTAAGCGAATTTCTCTCTCCTCTGAGGTTTCGTTTTACCAACGTGCTCGCCTCACATGTGAATCAGTGGCTAAGTGGGTTTGTCTTTCCTCGGCGGTTTCACTTTGGCAGCGGAGTCGCTTTCTTTCAGCTTCACGCTGTAGCCTCGCACTTCCGGGCCAGACAGACAGACAGACAGACACACACACTTTCATGCATAGACATTTATATATGAGACTAGCTGTGTAAGCCCGTGCTGTAAAAAGCCACTATTAAAATCGTCAGAAAAAAACTCAACGGTTTTATTTTGCGTACTTGCTCGCCCCCATTATCTATCAGCAGCTAATCGAGTTTCTCTTTCCTTGGAGGTTTTGTTTTGCCGATGTGCTCGTCTCACTTGTGTTTCAGCGGCTAAGTGAGTTTCTCTTCCCTCGGCGGTCTCACTTTGGTGACAGGGTTGCTTTCTTTCAGCTTCATGCTGTAGCCTCGCACTTCTGGGCCAGACAGACACACACACACATTTTCACGCGTAGACATTTATATATAAGACTAGCTGTGTAAACCCGTGCTGTAAAAAGCCAGGGTTCCTAGACACTACTGAAATCATCAGAAAAAAAATGGAAATGTAGAGATGTCAATTAATTGAAAGGAACGACTCTGGACATCTCTCTCCTAGGAGGTTTCGTTTTTCCAATGTGTTCGCCCCGCTTGTGTATTAGCAGCTAAGCTAGTTTCTGTTTCCTCTGAGGTGGAGCCCTTACCCCAACATCACCTCTCATTTCCAGGCTGGACAGACAGACACACACACTTCCACGCATAGACATTTATATATAAGTGTCACACACGCATGATTAGGTTGCAGCCAAAGGGCCCGACAGAGCGCGAAAACACACCGGAGAGAGGTTTAAGGCAGCATATTAATGTTTTCTCTTTTCATCCATAGAAAAAAAGAAGAAAAACCTCCCACACCTAGAATTCCATGCCAGAAGACATTGCTCCTTCTCACGAAGAAAGTTCCAGGTTTCCTCCCGTCCAGCCCTGACAATGTCACTTCCCGTTGCCCCTGATGACAGCACCTCCGTCACCTTCGCCCTACCTCAACCCTCCATCCACTTATTTCCAGTTTAAAACATATAATTTCCTCTGTTAGATGAACTCAATTGTCGATTGTTTAATTTCATGAACTTGACTGTATTTCACTGCCTGCTGAAGCTCTCTATTGGTACAAAAGTACACGGGGACGGTTCCCAAACCTTTAACCTGTTTGTTTCTTGCATTTATTCTTCACATTAGAACATTATAACACTCTGGAGGAGAACAGGCCATTCAGCCCAACAAAGCTTGCCAGTCCTATCCACTTATTTCTTCCAAAAAAACATCAGGTCGAGTTTTGAAAGTCCCTAAAGTCCTACTGTCTACCACACTACTTGGTCTCTTATTCTATGTGTCTGTGGATCTCTGTGTGAAGAAGAACTTCATAATGTTTGTGTGAACACCCTTAACAAGTTTCCAACTGTGTCCCCGTGTTCTTGATGAACTTGTTTTAAAGTCATAGTCTCAATCCACTGGACTAATTCCCTTCATCATTTTAAACAATTCACTCAGGTCACCTCTTCTAATCTCCTTCTCCTTAAACTGTAAAGGTTCAGCTCTTTTAACCTTTCCTCATAACTCATCCCCTGTAGCCCTGGAATCAGCCTAGTCACTTTTCTCTGGACCTTTTCTTGTGCTGTTATGTCCTTTTTGTAGCCTGGAGACCAAAACTGCACCCAGTACTCCAGATTAGGCCTCATCAGTGTATTATAAAGCTTGAGCAGAACCTCCTGTGACGTGTACTCCACACATCAAGGCGCTATATAACCTGACATTCTGTTAGCCTTCTTAATGTCTTCTGAACACTGTCGGGAAGTTGACAGCTTAGAGTCCACTATGACTCCTAAATCCTTCTCATAAGGTGTACTCTCGATTTTCCGACCGCCCATTGTGTATTCAAACCTAACATTTTTACTTCCTATGTGTAATTCTTTACATTTACTGACATTAAATTTCATCTGCCACAAATCTGCCCAAAACTTTATGCTATCCAAGTCCTTCTGTAATGATATAATGGATTCCAAATTATCTGCTAATCCACCTATCTTGGTATCATCTGTTAACTTAGCCAGGTTGTTACTGATATTCCTATCTATATCATTTATATATACCTTATTTACGTGTGTAACACGAGCACAATTTTTCCCGAAAATTAGCATTAGAAAATCCGGTGCGCATCATACATGAGGAAATGTAAGCGTGAGCTTCTGCTTCTGCTTGGGCTCTCTCTCTCTCTCTCTCACTCGAACTTTCGTCATGCAACAAAAATATTGTATAGGAAGCAGTTAGGGCACGTTTTCTGCGAAATGCCCTTCTGTTTTTAGATAGTTAGATAGTATCTATCTATCTATCTATCTATCTATCTATCTATCTATCTATCTATCTATCTATCTATCTATCTATCTATCTATCTATCTATCTATCTATTGTGCCTTTAACTCTATCTATCTATCTATCTATCTATCTATCTATCTATCTATCTATCTATCTATCTATCTATCTATCTAAAAACAGAAGGGCATTTCACAGAAAACGTGCCCTAAACGCTTCCTATACAATCACAATGCACGTCGTACATGGGGCAAAATAATTTTCACAATTTTCTTTGTAAAAACTAGGATGCGCGTTTTACACGAGGGCGCATGGTACACGAGTAAAAGCGGTATTAAAAATAGGAGCAGCCCCAGCACTGACCCCTGCTGGTCACCACTCTTAATATCAGCCAGTTCATCACCCTCTCCTTCCTGTGTCTGAGCCAGTTCTTCACCCATCTAAAAACATCACCCTGAACTCCCACTTCTTTTAACTTGATGCCCAACCTCTCATGTGACACCTTATCAAATGGTTTCTGAGATAATAAGATAATAAAACATTACATTCTGTGTGTCCAGTCCCTCTGATTGGTCAGTTTGACTTTTGGTGTGATTGGTCAGCTTGGCTTTATTGATGCGAAGAAACTATAAGTGTGAATGTGAGCCACATAAGGAGGAGAAACGGCATGGTAGGCACACGCAGACAGTTGCCTTCAAAAACAGAAAATATAAACGCAGACGGGAGGCGAAAAAGGTGCCTCAAAAATAATGACAGAATCGGCGACGCAGGGTTTATGGGAATGCGCTCAAGAAAGGAAGAACCGGTAAAGACACATTCAGAGACACATAGATACAGAGGAAAGGCCCTGAAGGAACATATAGGGAGATATTGTGAATATTTGTTCTTTGACAGGTAGGATGGCTAGCTATTTTATATATATATATATATATATATACTGCTCAAAAAAATGAAGGGAACAATTAAATCACACATTGGATCTCAATGAATGAACCATTCAAGTGGAGAAGCTTTACTGAGTAACCCTTTGTATTTCATTGAGAGCAAAACGACAGTCAATGGAAACCAAAATCACCAACCCACTGAGGGCTGATTCAATGTCACACTGAAAATTTAAATCAAGAAACTGAAATCACAGGCTGGTCCAACTTGTGTGAATTTCAGCCCAGCAACTCCTAATGGGACTCAATAGGTGTGTGTGGCCCCCATGTGCCTGTATGCTCTCCTGACAATGTCTGCACCTGCTCCTGATGAGATGGTGGATGGTGTCCTGGGGCATCTCTTCCCAGAACTGTGAGCTGGGCCTTGTGGCACGACTTGGTGGGGTCGGCTGCACCAATACATAATGTCCCAGACGTTCTCAACTAGATTCAGGTCTGTGGTACGGGCAGCCCAGTCAATGACATCAACACCTTCAGGATCCAAGAACTGCCTACACACTATAAACCACATTAGGCCAAGCATTGCCCTATACCAGGAGGAACCCAGAACCCACTGCATCAGAGTTAGGTCTGACAATGGCTCTGAGGATTTCATCCTGCTACCTAACTGAAGTTAGGGTATCATTTCCTGGCATATGGAGGTCTGTGTGACCCTCCAAGGTTATATTGGATGATGTTACAGGCTGCATAACATTCACCACGGTGTCTCCAGACTCTTTTCTGATTGTCACACATACTCAGTGAAAGAAGAAAACAGTATACCAGTGGCAGAGCTGACATTTTGTGCTATTCTGGTGAATGCCAATCAATCTGTATGATGAGGAGCTGTGAGCACATGTCCCACTAGTGGATGTCAGGCGTTCGTGCCACCCTCATGAAATCTGTTTGTGACAGTTTGGTCAGAAACATGCCCAGCAGTAGCCAGCTGGAGGTCATTTTATAGGGCTCTGGCAGTGCTCCTCTTCGCACAAAGGAGCAGACACCTTTGATGCCCTTCCTTCTAACTCTCCTCATGTAACTGCCCATCTCCTCAATGCTCTTGAGATTGTGCTGGGAGATGCAGCAAACCTTTTTGCAGTGGCAGGTATGGATGTGCCATCCTGGAGGAGCTGAACTACCTGTGTAACCTGAATGAGCATGCTCATGCTACCAGTAGTGACAAGGACACGAGCAAAACACCAAACTAGAGAAGAATCAATCAAGACAGACAAGGAGAAAGCAATTTTCTGTGGCCACCATTTCCTTTTTGGGGGTTGTCTTGCTGTTGCCTCTCCGGTGCACCTGTGGTCACATTCATTTGCACCAGAGCAGGTGATGTTGATTCACAATCGCTTATGCTTCCTAAATGGAGAGATGAATATCCCTAAACCTTAACTGACTTTATGTTAGGCTGTGATGATTAAGTGTTCCCTTCATTTTCTGAGCAGTGTATTTTCAAGTTATGATGACCAAGTTGGTACTGATTAAGTGTGGCACACTACAAGTTGCTCCCTCCCTGATGTATTCAAAACTTTTTACTGTTTTTCTGCGTGGCGCAAGCTGCATTGTTACGGATGATTGAGCAGCATTGCTGAACATTAGAAATTATGTTTCAGTAAGCCTCAATATCCGGACCTTACCTGAAAATATTGTTTGTATCTCTGCATATGGATAGAACATTACATCACTTTACATGCATCCACTGGGAACTCTCATTAGGAAACATCGTGTTAATTTTCACTCGTATGCAGATGACACCCAGTTATACCTTTCATTTAAATCAAATGAAGTTTCTCCGATGTTGTCTTTAATTAGTTGTGTTAGTGAATTAAAGGAATGGATGAATGAGAACTACTTGTCTTTAAATACAGATAAAACAGAGATGTTAATTGTTGGAGGGAATGACGCTGATCACAGCAATATTTTGTCGTCATTTAACTCAGTTGGAATCACCATTAATTTTACTGAATCAGCCCGCAATCTAGGAGTTATCTTTGACTCTAGCATGTCATTTAAAGCGCATATTACAAAGTCGTCCAAAACCTGTTTTTTCCATCTTAAAAATGTTAGGAAATTAAGGCGCTTTCTAAATAAACAGGATTGTAAGAAATTAATTCATGCATTTATCTCTAGTAGGATTGACTACTGCAATGCGGTGTTCACTGGCTGTTCAAACTGTTCTCTATACAGCCTCCAGTTAATCCAAAATGCCGCTGCAAGAATTATTACAAGAACAAGAAAATATGAACACATAACCCCAGTTCTTAAATCTTTACACTGGCTCCCAGTTAAGTTTAGGGCAGATTTCAAAATCCTCCTTTTAACATATAAAGCATTAAATGGCCAAGGTCCGGCTTACTTGTCTGAACTTATCATGACTTACAAACCTGAGCGCACATTAAGATCTCAAGATGCCGGTCTGCTTAGGATTCCAAGGATTAATAAAATAACAGTGAGAGGTCGAGCTTTTAGTTACAGGACCCCTAAACTGTGGACTGGTCTTCCTGCTTCTATAAGAGATGCCCCTTCGGTCTCAGCCTTTAAATCCCGGATGAAGACTCACTACTTCAGTTTAGCACACCCTGACTAGACCTGCTGATTAACTGTACATACTGCATCTCTGTTGTTAGTCATTAGCACTATAACATAAGTAACATGATAATTATATTTGAATACTAACCCTCACCTATTCTGTTTCTCTTCTCGGTACCCAAATGTGGCAATTGGTGCCACGGCCCACCTGCCAAGTTGTTTGCCTGCCTATGGTAAAGTCATCCCTGATGGAGGATCACAGGAATCATTGGAAAGAGGGGTCCTTTCATCGGAGCAACGCGTTTCAGCCGTGGCATGGCCAAATGGGGAGGCAGCTAGATGGATGAGGTCTCCAGGACTCTAAAAATATCCAAACCTAATTATGTCATATCATCTACTGTTAAACCATACTTCTAAAATTTTTATTATTATGCTGTATTGAGGATTTGTTCTGTTCTGTATATTGTATTGTATTGACCCCCTACTTTTGACACCCACTGCACGCCCAACCTACCTGGAAAGGGGTCTCTCTTTGAACTGCCTTTCCCGAGGTTTCTTCCATTTTCCTTACAAGGTTTTTTGGGAGTTTTCCTTGTCTTCTCAGAGAGTCAAGGCTGGGGGGCTGTCAAAAGGCAGGGCCTGTTAAAGCCCATTGTGGCACTTCCTGTGTGATTTTGGGCTATACAAAAATCAACTGTATTGTATAAACTGTATTGTATTAATGACCATCAGCAGGCAAAAGAGAGGATGGCAAGGTGCCGTCCTGTCCACACTGCAGTTTCTCCTGAACCAGCTTCTGATCCCATTCATCCTGCTGGCAAACCTCCAGTCCGTAAAAAACAAGCTGGATGAACTTCACAAAGGCACTTGGGTAAATGCAATGTGTTCTGCTTCTCTCTAGCAACTCAAGGCTTTTCTGGACACCGTTCAGATCACACATATTGACAAGACAAAGGGAGATGGTGTGAGGTGTGTGCTCTTTTAATTAACATCTCCTGGTACACTGATGTGGAAGTGGTCTCTCAGTCCTGTTCACCTGTTATGGCACTTGTGTGAATGATCAAGTCCCGGCCTTTTTACCTGCAACTGGTGGCAATCTCAATTATCATGGGAGACTTGAACCATTGTAACTTAAAGAAAGTCCTCCCCAAGTTCTACCAGCACGTCACCTGCCCCACCAGAGGCGATCGGTGATCACTGCTACACCACAGTTAAAGATGCCTGCAAGCGCTTCTACTGCCTACTTACAAACAGAAGTTAAAGTGTGCTAAGCAGCTGAACTCTGGTACATGACTACAAACTTAAGGACTGTTTGGACTTGACTGATGGTCTTTTGAAAATCTGGACGAATACAGATTCACCAGTGACTCTGTGGTGGATTAAGTCGGTTTATGGAAATTTCGCCTCTCACATTTTGCCCAGAGCACGTTTCACCAGAGCAGGTTTTGCTTACCTGATATTTCTTCCCCAACCCCAGTAACTTCTAATACCCACACCCAGACGTTTTGAGTGTAGGAAGTTTCTAGAAAAAATAAAGGGAATGATCATTCTCAGCGTTCAAAACTGACTTTCCTAATTTAAACATTTTTGCAGCAAAATGACAAAAAAATGGCGCTTTTCCACTGCATAGTACGGCACGACACGGTTCAGTTCAGCTCACTTTTGGGGGGTTTTCCACTGGGAACAGTACCTGGTACCTGGTCCTTTTTTTAGTACCACCTCAGCCGAGGTTCCAAGCGCGCCGAACCGTTACCAAAACGTGACGTGTAAACTCTGCTGGTCACTGATTGGCCGGAGAAAATCGTCATTACTGCGTCACTGGCTATTCTTTTCTTTAAAGGTACACACACGCGGAAGTTTGTGTCCCGTCTCTCCATCGCTGGACGCAGTTTGTTGCATAAGTGGATGAATGTTTCTTCAGACATTCAAAGTTCTCCAGCCACTGAGTGTTTGTAAAACCGGGAACAATCACATCCCACCACTCTGAGGCACGGTTAAATGTCCAAACAGATGGTCTGTTGCGGCGACTTTTTTGCAAAATGTGGAAGATCTGTAATATACAGAATCAGCATTTTAATGTTACACTGGCAGTTAAGTTCATTTTATGCTTTGCAACAGTGATAAAAGTTAGCTAGTGATGTGCTTTTTAGATGCTTACCCTTACTTGGCGTTGTCGAGCTAAAGTGTTGCGTTGTCTGCGTGTTGTTGTAAAAGTTCCACGGTGTCACGGCAGTAGAGGCGGCGCAACTATAACGACACGTGAATAATCCTGCTCACTCTAAAGCGGTACTAAACTGCAGTCGAAAGCAAAACCGAGCCGAACTGAGCCGAACCAAGGTGAGCTGTACTGAACCATGTTGTGCTGTACTATGCAGTGGAAAAGCGCCTAAAGGGGCGACACAGTGGTGCAGTGGGTAGCGCTGCTGCCTCCTTGCAGTTAGGAGACCCTGGTTCGCTTCCCGGGTCCTCCCTGCGTGGAGTTTGCATGTTCTCCCCGTGTCTGTGTGGGTTTCCTCCCAAAGACATGCAGGTGAGGTGCATTGGCGATTCTAAATTGGCTCATTTGTGTGGGTTGGCACCCTGCCTAGGATTGGTTCCTGTGTTGGCTAGGATTGGCTCCAGCAGACTCCTGTGACCCTGTGTTTGGGTTCAGTGGTTTGAAAAATGGATGGATGATAAAAAAAGTTAGCAATCGCGTAAATGAAATGGTCCGTAAACATATATAAATTTTTATTTTGATTAAACGAATCTAAACGATTTTACAAAAATTAATACCACATGCCGTTGCGAAAAAAACATATGTGAAATACAATTATGTGCTAAATTAATATGTTTGTAATTTTAATGTTCACAAAAAATAATTTCCGTTTATAAAATTATTGGGTGGTGCAGTGGGTAGCGCTGCTGCCTCCTTGCAGTTAGGAGACCTGGGTTCGCTTCCCGGGTCCTCCCTGTGTGGAGTTTGCATGTTCTCCCCGTGTCTACGTGGGTTTCCTCCCAAAGACATGCAGGTTAGGTGCACTGGTGATCCTAAATTGTTCCTTGTGTGCTTGGTGTGTGGGCTGGCACCCTGCCTGGGTTTGTTCCTGCCTTGTGCCCTGTGTTGGCTCCAGCAGACCCCCGTGACCCTGTATTTAGGATATAGCGGGTTGGATAATGAATGGATAAAATTATTGATTAGAACTCAAAGTTGTATGTGATGCCTTTAAGGTATTCAATTACATTCCGATTTTCAAAATTTTGGGCTATTCCTTTGATTCTAGCAGAAATAGCAGCATACTTCTTGTTTCTTGTTGCTCTGATTGCCTGGATTACGGACAATTAGTTGTGCAATTTTGAAATTGTGCAAACCTTGTTGTTTTTTTAAAACATCAGTGAATCTGTAAATAAACCCTGCATGTGATTGTTCGTACGTTGCTGATCGTTCAGCATACGTTCATAAACATTCCATAATTGAACTGAAAAAATTGGTAATTGCCGGCCTCTCTGTTGTCTTCTTCCAAAGTAGTTTGCAATCACCTCGGCTTCATTGGGAAAGTCATCAGTTTCTATTAAATCTTCAAATGCTTGAATAACATTAGCAGGAGGATTAAATGGCAATGCAATTATGGATATGTACATAAATATCAGGGCAAAAATAGTGGTGGCGAAATGTGTGTTGGGGGTGGGTGAAAATTGGGGGGCAACTTATCCGGACGCCATTATGTCAGGTCCTGTATGGACTTCTGTGTGCCTACCCATACTGCACGCTCCTACCTAATTAAAAGCCCCGGGTGAACAGCGCTGTTTGAATGTGCCTGAGGGAGCGAACTGCTGCCTTTAATTAATGACAGGTACAAGTTATGGAGGGCGATCAAAACAACAAAGACCCAGGACAGGAGCAGGATGAGAACCGATTTTGGTGGCAACTGAGGGAAGGTCTGCAAGTGATCGAAACCTTGACAGTGTGCCCACGGTACGCCCCCAATTCACTCGCAGATGACTTGAATGAATTCTTCACTCGTTTTGAGCCTCGCGGCTCAGACTTGGTGAGTGTCCAATGTTTCCATCCTGCAGGTGACAGAGGCCGACATGAGTCAAACTTTTCAACAGGGTTAAACCCTGCAAAGTCACCAACCCAGACAGCGTCCGGCCCCGTCTCAGCTGTCACAGGTGTACACCAACATCTTCAACTTGCCCCTGTCCCTGTCCCCACAGTGCCGAAGTGTTTAAGACACAAGACAGCGTGTTGTGAACTTGAACCCGGACACAGACAGAAGGACATCATATTGTCACCACACACTGTTTATTTACAACTATATTTACAAAAACATGTCACGTGCACAAACCCCAGTGCCTCCAGCACCGATTCCCCCAATGTCCAGGCCACACAGTCCTGTGCCTCTTTTCCTCCTGGCCACCTCCAGTCCTCACTCCAGCTCCGTCCTCTTCCATCCGACTTCCACTAATGACCAGAGGGAGGCGGCCCCTTTTATAGGAACCAGGATGGGCTCCAGCTGCTTCCTGGCAATCTCCCGCGGACACACCCCCGTGTGGCGGAAGTGCCGGCTGCGCACCCGGAAGCCGTCCGGGTGTCCCCTGTCGTCTTCCCCCCGGCACTTCCTGGTGTAGCGGAAGTGCCGCTCCCGGGATAATAAGGCACTAGGGGGGGCCGCCTGGCGGTGGCCACGGGTCCCTACAGGGCTGGGCTTCCAAGCCCTTTACCTGAGGCCCCCAACATAACCAGGACGGACGCCCCCTCGTGGTCTGGAGGAGGCACAAGCCCTCCTCTCGTCCTCCTGGGCATCCCAGCCGGGGACCACAGTATCTATTAACTTGTGGATTTTTATCTATCTATCTATCTATTATAGTGCCTTTCATATCTATCTATCTATCTATCTATCTATCTATCTATCTATCTATCTATCTATCTATCTATCTATCTATCTATCTATCTATCATTTAGTGCCTTTCAAATCTATCTATCTATCATTTAGTGCCTTTCAAATCTACAACAACAACAACAACATTTATTTATATAGCACATTTTCATACAAACAGTAGCTCAAAGTGCTTTACATATTAAAGAATAGAAAAATGAAAGACATAATTTTAAAACAAAATAAATCAACATTAACATCGAATAAGAGTAAGGTTCAATGGCCAGGGGACAGAAAAACAAAAACTCCAGGCGGCTGGAGAAAAAATAAAATCTGTAGGGATTCCAGACCATGAGACCGCCCAGTCCTCTCTGGGCATTCTACCTAACATAAATGAAACAGTCCTCTTTGGATTTAGGATTCTCACGGAAGGGCTTGATGATGATGATGGTCACGTAGACTCTATCTATCTATCTATCTATCTATCTATCTATCTATCTATCTATCTATCTATCTATCTATCTATCTATCTATCTATCTATCTATCTATCATCTTCTGATGCTTTTTATTTACTGTATTTACTCTATTTAAAAATCATCACAACTATAACACAATAATTTCACTATGTTCTTGCAGCATATGTGACAATAAAAATCTCTAACACATTCTGTATTCAATATTTATTGAGTGTTGACAGCAATCTAAAACCACAGATGTCCCGCAAATCCATGAGAGGAAAATGAAAGGGCCACCTCATATTCTGCCAACCTTACAGTGCAACCTGCCAAATGACTAGATCATAGACACACAGCTGTGAATTTATGGACAGACGTATCCAGAGTTAAAAAAGCAGTTGCTTCAGTCCTGGATAGCAGAGACCAGACTGTAATCAAAGCCAGATGGAGAAGGCAGGAGAAGAGCCCATCTTGGCATGGAGTAAAGTCACATCCCGGAGGTGACTGTTTGTCATCATTCCCAATGCCATTTACCCGGTGGAAGATGAGCAGGCACTGCTTTACAGAGGTCATCTCAAACTTGTGATTTTGTTTAAAACATTTGAGAGATCAGATTGTAAGGAAAGCGTGCAGTCTTGGTAATTTGGCCTTAAGAAAGTAGAGAGACTCCTGAATTTGGGACGTGTCTACCTTGAAAGTGTCTTGTATCTTCTTCTTTGCTCATCCATCTTGGTTTTGTCCAAGAAAAATATTTTCACCGGACATTCTTTCCTGGGTCAGAGTGGCGGATTTTACACAAGTATTCAGAACCCTTTGCTAGGACATTTGAAATTTGGCTACAGTGCATCCCATTCAACAACAACAGCTTTTATTTCTAGAGCCCGTTTTCATGCAAATGATGTAAATGAAAGTGCCTTACAGGATGAAGAAAGAAAAAATAAGCAAAACAAAATAAAATTAGGCAATACTAATTAACCCTTAAACTGCACATACTTGGGGGGTTAATGCACCCCTAGAAGCCAAATACTTTTTTGCTGCATTTTTTAAGGAAACCTCACAATTCGTCAGGAAAAAGTAAAACTTTAATGGATCACGTATTATTTTCATCCAAAGAGCATCACAATTACTGCAACACTCATCATTTTACACACTGCTAATGAACTTGAAAAACTATTGGAACAATCTCTTATTATATGTACAAGGTGCAACTGATGCCATTGATGAAATTCAGTAATTCACGATGCCAACTGTGCTTGAGCTGGCTGCATGCAAGCACACAGAGGACAGCACGGGGGGTCCTCGGGTTTCAACGTCTCGACATACGACGTTTCGTGTTTACAATCCTCACTCTCATAAAAACATAAAAAAAAAATTGAGACCACGTGGGTGAACTAGTTTGGTTGCATGCAGCAGAAGACTACACAGTAATGTGGCATATGAGTGAGGGAGTTGCTAAACTAGTTTGGGTTTCACGCGGAGGAAGTGTTCCATTTGTGTTGCTTTGTTTGGTGAATTTTTGTTGCCCTTATCATGGCTCCTAAATCAAAGTCAGAGTCTTCAGATGGCAGTGAGGAAAGCCATCACTATGGAAAGTGAAATTAGACCTTGTAAAGAGATCAGAAGGAATAAAGGTAAGGATTTTTTTTTTACATTCATTTTTTTCAAATGTGTTAGGATAGGTAAGTGACATAGGCTAGGGTGTGTTTTGACTTACACGAAAATGTGGGTTACATCACTGTTGTAGGAACAGAATTGTGTCGTAACCCGAGGACTCCCTGTATCCTGATGCTGGCACGCCAGTATAGTGCAGCGGCTGAATCTCAGGGACAGTGATGTTGATTCGCTGGGGAGCGCCAGTGGTCACGAGCTGGCTGCTCAACGAATGTACAGCACTGACTGATCAGCTCTGGCATGCTGGCAAATTGTACTGGGAACCGAATATAACTGGTTGCGGTGTTCAACAAATGTTCCTCTCTGGCGTGGTGGAAAATTTCAATGAGAACTGATTATAGCTGGTTGCAGTGGTTTAAGGGTTAACAAAGAATAACGTAAAGTCCAATGGCCAAGGAGGACAGAAAAAAACAAAGCATAACTCCAGAGGGCTGGAGAAAAAAAACTAAATCTGCAGGGGTTCCATGGCTACAAGACCACCCAGCCCCCACTGGACATTCTACCTAACATCAATGAGCTCAATCAATCCTCATGGCTTTCAGGCTTCATATGGAAGATTTAGATGATGATGGTCATGTGGACCTCTGAACTTCAATCCATCAATGTAGAGACTGCATGGTGCCCTAATCAGGTGGTGATGGCGCAGATCGCCACCACAGAAAACCAGGAAAATAAAACAGCAGAGAAAGTAGGGGTACGTACAGATTTCGGAGCCATGAAAAAAAAATAACAATGTATGTGCATATACAGAATATCAGGGTAACATTAAAATGAAGCTACAAGAAATCCATATCAAAGTAAGGGGTTGTTATTAGGTTTTTAAAGTTCTCCATCATATTAGCCTGGCAAATTTCTATCGGTCAGCTACTCCAGATTTTAGATGCATAACAGCAGAAGGCTGCCTCAGCAATTCTTTTGGAATTATGAACACTTATTTGAAGATCTAAGGTAAAGTGAAAGGCATTCCGAAATATAGGAGGGAGCAGAGATTATTTACGGCTTTGTAAACCATACGAATTCTACTAATTATCCCTGACATGGTTACACACCTTATTTGGAATCAATTCAACTTACTGGACAGGATTAGGAAAGACACCCACCTCTCTATAGAAGGTCCCACAGTAAACCAAAAACCAAGTTGTGAGGTCAAAGGAGCTTAGAAACTGGATTAGGTTTAGGGTAGAGGATAAAAGCCTGAAGGCAACAAATAACATATTTAAAATATATACCCTTTCTAAAATGATGTATACAATACTTTAAAAGTGTATAAAATACCTTCAAACTCCATAAACTTGGTCCTAAAATAGTTTAAAATGCAGTAAATAAACATACCTAAAACCTCCCATGGATTCCCACCCCAAAATCCAATTAAAATACAGGGTTCAAATGTATAGTGCCCCCTGTCGTTCAGATAAAAAAGTGGTAAAATGTGGGATTCAGAAATATATTAAAATGCTACAAAGTGTAGACATTAATGGGACATATAAATTAAGGTACTAGGAATTTGCTAAAGGCACTAAAAAAAAAATTGTTAAAGGAGCAAAAAAATCAAAAATCCATAAAATACTAAGAAAATAAAACTAGGGGATTTGTACCAAGGGGATAAAATTATATAAAATAGGGTTGTGGAATAGGAAATGAAAGATAAGGAAAGGAAAGTACTTGGAGTGAGACAATGTAGGACAAAGGAGGGTTTTTCAGTTAAGAGTCAGGGGAAGGGATAGGGGAGTCTAATATATCTTGTGGAACGAGTCCCGGACACAGACAGGCAGACATGTTGTAAATCCACCACCACACATTTATTTACAATCTATACAAAGTCAACAGTGCACACAAAACCCCACAAGTCCCCAAAGTCCAGGCCTCTTACACACTCTGCCTTTCACCTTCTTCGGGCCGCCTCCACTCTCACTTCTCCTGCTTCATCCTCTCCTCACCCAACTCCAGCCTCGAATGAAGGGAGGTGGCCCCTTTTATCCACACCTGGATGTGCTCCAGCTGCTTCCCGTCAATCTCCCGCCGACACGCCCCAGTATCCGGGTGACCTGCTTCTCTTCCCCCCCAGCACTTCCTGGTGTGGCGGGAGTGCTGAGGCCCAGGGCTCCCAAGGCATTGGTGCGCCCCCCTGGCGGTGACCACGTGCCCCTACAAGGTTGGGCTTCCAAGCTATCTACCCGTGGACCTCAACACAACAAGGCGGTCACCCCTCATGGTCTGGAGGAGGCGTAAGCCGCTGCACTATACTCTGGTCCTCCTGGGTGTCCTGGCTGGGTACCACCCTCAGCCGTCCGCCACAATCTATAAGGTTGAAGATAGGGTTAGAAAAGAAAGGACCTTAGAATTAGGCAAGGGATATAAAAATAGCTGGGTAAACAGAGGGGTTAAGTTTAGAGATGGGGTAGGAATAGGGGATCTAATCTAAATTGCAGAATTAAGATTAGGGTTAGAAATTAATGGAATTTAAAATTAGGCTAGTGTGACAGATAGGGGGTGCTATCGCTCCCTTGAAGCCCTGTCCAAGACTCCAGACACCAGATAATGGTCCAATAGTTGACTTTATTACTACACAACAGTGCACAAAGCACCCTCTCCTCCACAATACTCATTAAACAAATCACAGTACTCTACAATTACAATCCTCCACTCCCAGACATGTTGCCCTCCTACCACCCAGCTCAGCTCGCTTTCTGGTAGCTGCCACAGTCCTTTTTATAGTCCGTGACCCGGAAGTGCTTCTGAACCCTCAGTCCATGTGACTTCTTAGCACTTCCGGGTCAGATCAAAACTTTTCTTTTTTCTTTACCCCGGAAGCACGTCATTCCCCTTGTCCATGTGACTCGGACGTACTTCAGGGGTGTATGGCAAATAATATTCTTTGCTCCTCCCTGCAGCTCCCTCTAGCGGCCCTTGTGGTATCCAGCAGGGCTGTGGATGAAAACTCCATTGTCCATGATTCCCTGCTGGCCTTTGGGGCACCTCCATGCTGCAGGGAGAGCTCAATCTGGCGGCCTGGGGGTATTGGCCGGGATGATAAGCCGGCCATAGACCACACTAGGGTTAGGGTTAGGGTTAGGGTGTGTTGAGGCACAGATCTGAGGAAGGCTACAAACATTCTTCAGCCCTGAAGGTTCCCAAGAACATAGTTGCCTTCATAATTCTTAAATGGATGAAGTTCGTAACAACTACAACTCTTTCTAAACCCGGTCAATCCAGGAAATGATGGGAGATGGACCACAGTAAAAGAGGTGACCAAGAACCCAATGGTAATGCTGGCTGAAATTTAATGAAACTGATTAGAGATGACAGAAATTTTAAGTAGGACAACTAACACTCCAGCACTCTACTACTCTGGGACTCCCAGACTTTGAGAAACAAGATTCTCTAGCCTGATGAAACCAAGATTACTAAGAGTTCTGGAAGAATCCGAGCACCGCTACAGTAATCACCTGTGCAGTACCATTCCAGTGGTGAAGCATGGTGGGAGTTAGCATCATGCTGTGGGTTTTCTAATTTCAGTGGCACAGACTGGGAGTCTCGACATGTTTGAGGGAAAGCTGAATGGAGTAAAGTCCGTCAGTATCTTAGAGGCGCCTTTTGTTGCCTCCTGTGTTGTTTTTATGCTTTCTGTCCTTGAAGGCAACTCTCTCAGCATGTCTCCTATGCCTTTACTCCTCATTGTGTGTCTCACATATTAAGACGGCTAACAGATGTGGAAGAAAAGTATGAATACAGACACCCCCCCCCACTGGAAAGCCCCGATTTGAGCAATAAAAACAGGCAGGAGGAAGCGTCAATTGTTATTCTTTATCTAAATCTCCGAGGAGGTAACAAGTGCATTACATTTTAGCCACATGCTACAAAGAAAAAAGTGTCCCCTGCACTATTTTCATACAATTCACTGATTGTCACTATTCTTTAAAATGAATTCACTACATAATAAGAAAAATTTTTAACATAATTGGTTACACCTACAGTTAGGTCCATAAATATTTGGAGAGAGACAACTTTTGTCTAATTTTGGTTCTGTACGTTACCACAATGAATTTGAAATGAAACAACTCAGATGCAGTTGAAGTGCAGACTTTCAGCTTTAATTCAGTGGGGTGAACAAAAAGAAAATGTGAGGCAACTAAAGCATTTTTTGAACACAATCCCTTCATTTCAGGGGCTCAAAAGTAATTGGACAATTGACTCAAAGGCTATTTCATGGGCAGGTGTGTTCAAGTCCGTCGTTATGTCTTATTAATTAAGCAGATAAAAGGCCTGGAGTTGATTTGAGGTGTGGTGCTTGCATGTGGAAGATTTTGCTGTGAACAGACAACATGCGGTCAAAGGAGCTCTCCATGCAGGTGAAAGAAGCCATCCTTAAGCTGAGAAAACAGAAAAAAACATCTGAGAAATTGCTACAATATTACGAGTGGCAAAATCTACAGTTTGGTACATCCTGAGAAAGAAAGCAAGCACTGGTGAACTCAGCAACGCAAAAGACCTGGACGTCCACGGAAGACAACAGTGGTGGATGATCACAGAATCATTTCCATGGTGAAGAGAAACCCCTTCACAACAGCCAACCAAGTGAACAACACTCTCCAGGGGGTCGGCGTATCGATATCCAAGTCTACCATAAAGAGAAGACTGCATGAAAGTAAATACAGAGGGTGCACTGCAAGGTGCAAGCCACTCATAAGCCTCAAGAATAGAAAGGCTAGATTGGACTTTGCTAAAGAACATCTAAAAAGCCAGCACAGTTCTGGAAAAACATTCTTTGGACAGATGAAACCAAGATCAACCTCTACCAGAATGATGGCAAGAAAAAAGTATGGAGAAGGCGTGGAACAGCTCATTATCCAAAGCATAGCACATCATCTGTAAAACACGATGGAGTCAGGCAGTGTGATGACTTGGCTGCCAGTGGCACTGGGACACTCGTGTTTATTGATGATGTGACACAGGACAGAAGCAGCTGAATGAATTCTGAGGTGTTCAGAGACATACTGTCTGCTCAAATCCAGCTAAATGACGTCAAATTGATTGGGCGGCGTTTCATGATACAGATGGACAATGACCCAAAACATACAGCCAAAGCAACCCAGGAGTTTATTAAAGCAAAGAAGTGGAAAATTCTTGAATGGCCAAGTCAGTCACCTGATCTTAACCCAACTGAGCAGGCATTTCACTTGTTGAAGACTAAACTTCGGACAGAAAGGCCCACAAACAAACAGCAACTGAAAGTAAAGGCCTGGCAGAGCATTAAAAAGGAGGAAACCCAGCATCTGGTGATGTCCACGAGTTCAAGACTTCAGGCTGGCATTGCCAGCAAAGGGTTTTCAACCAAGTATTAGAAATGAACATTTTATTTCCAGTTATTTAATTTGTCCAATTACTTTTGAGCCCCTGAAATGAAGGGATTGTGTTCAAAAAATGCTTTAGTTGCCTCACATTTTCTTTTTGTTCATCCACTGAATTAAAGCTGAAAGTCT
The DNA here is from genome assembly GCF_016835505.1 of Polypterus senegalus. NCBI lineage: Eukaryota > Metazoa > Chordata > Cladistia > Polypteriformes > Polypteridae > Polypterus > Polypterus senegalus. Next base: position 12,237,468 of record NC_053164.1, on the reverse strand, counting down.
GCACTTCAACTGCATCTGAGTTGTTTCATTTCAAATTCATTGTGGTGATGTACAGAACCAAAATGAGAAAAAAGTTGTCTCTGTCCAAATACTTATGCACCTAACTGTAGTTGCTAACAGGACATGGCAGATGTTGATACCTTAGATGACCACAATCTGATTGATAGTCCTGTTTGTTTCAGATGTACATGACATTTTAAACCTATTACTTTTATTCTTATTCAAGGAGATGTGTGAATTTCTTCACGTACACCCCATTTCTCATGGTTAAAAAGAAAAGAACAATGACTTAAATGTATTATGATCCAACTGGGTTCAAAAACAGGAAACTTATCACTATAGAAGAATGGTTATGCCATAAATATAACATTTTCTCTTAAGGGGTTATATGAAATAACAAGAAAAAATCCTTTATCATAGTGAATGATAAAATAACAGCGTCAGCTTTTAAGCATAAGCTCAGAAGGGTATTAGACCTAGAAACATGCCAGGGGCACATTGGAGCAGGGTTCAAATTCAACTCTTACACAGAATGTCAGGTTATATAGCGCCTTGATGTGTGGGGTACAAGTGACAGGAGGTTCTGCTCAGGCTTTGGGTGCAGTTTTGGTCTCCAGGCTACAAAAAGGACATAGCAGTGGAGCTCGTCAGATGTACTCACTTTTACATCCCCCCTAGACATCAGTGCCTGAGGTGAAGCCCCTGATGTTCTGTCACAGTGGCTGGTTTGCTTATTTGACAGGATGGAGATTGGAGTATTACATTGTTAGTTCTGACAAGCTCCAAAAAGGGTGAAACACGTGTCATGCACTCCTTGTATTTTTTGACAGATACTGTATCACATACCTATGTTCTGCTTCTCACAACTGAGAGGACATGGCAGATGTTGGCCGACCAACCACAAACATTACTTGGTAGGTAACCACCCAAATAATCAGATTGCAATTCAGACTGACGAATGTAATACTCCAATCTTCACCCAGTCAAATAAGCGAACCAGTCGCTGTGACGCAACATCAGAGGTTTTGCCTCAGGCACTGACATCAAAGGTTCAATTCCCCATGAGGGCATGAAAAGGTGTGTAAACCTGATGAGACCCAATAAGAGAGAAACACGTGTCAACAGTACAGATGGATGTGGGCAGCTCGTTCCACAAACTAGGCACTACACAGGAAAAGTATCTGGATTGATACTTGATAGCAATTTAGTAAGAGAAAAATGCAAGATTTAAAAAATGAATATGCAATAATCCCAAATCTTAAACAAGTGAATGGTAAAAAGAAACTAATATAAGAAAAGGACAAGAATCTACTCAGAAACACACTTCTGTCATGACAAAATAGTGAGGCCTTTGAGAAGACTCAGAGAAAAAAGCCAGAATCATCACTGGCCTGTTTCAATATAGGCCTCACCCGGGTGCGCCTGACCCTTTGACAAATTGTCCCTTTAGGGCCTGACCAGTCAGAGAGATAAGATTGTGTTGGTTTGGACACATGCAGAGGAGAGATGCTGAGTATATTGGGAGAAGGATGTTAAAGACAGAGCTGCCAGGTAAGAGGAGAAGAGGAAGGCCTAAGAGAAGGTTTATGGATGTGGTGAGAGAGGACATGCAGGTGATGGGTGTGACAGAGAAGGATGACGAGTATAGGAAGATATGGAAGGAGATGATCCAGTGTGGCAACCCCTAATGGGAGCAGCCCAAAGAAGAAGAAGAATCGGAATAATAGGAGCTATAAAAGTTCAGAAAGGCTCCAATAGTTCAAAACATGTCTCATGCGTCATAATGATAACTAAAACTTCTTCCCTCGAGAATTTGTTTCACGTTAAACTTAAAGCATCCTATTTCATTCTCATTTCTTTATAAAATTCTGTAACTGATTAATAAGAATTTTGAATGCAATGTATACCATTTTTCCATAATGCCATTATGCACTCTCGTCATTTAGACTCAATCATGGGTTGCTTCAGGGCGTCTACAGGAGGTCACGCCGTTCTGATGTCTCTCACCACTTTGGGAGACCCTCTGGATTTATAGGTTGGAGGGCGGTTCCTGGTGGTGATTGGCAGGTGGCCCCGCCTCTTGAGGTACCACCCATAAAACACATGGGACATAACCACATAACCAAGGCATTGATATATTGAAATACATGAAACAATAAACACAAACAATAGTAATGCAAAGAAAACCATCAAAATGGTGAATTCCAGGCAGAGCAGCAGTCAGAGGAGAGGCACCGAGTTGTTTCGATTCCTGAACCATTAGCTCAGAGTTTGTTAACTGGAATTATTTTTTTGTTTCTTTTTTATTGTTGAAGGATGTTGATCTGGCGGGACTTTTAAACTTTTTTTTTTTTTTGTGTGTTTTCCTTTTTTCTTCTCTATGAGTCATCATTGGAGTGGACTTTGAATAAGTGGAACTGCATAAATGATTTATTATAAACGAAGGCACTTAATTTAATCAAGAACAGTCATTGTTTATTTTTGAGCTAGAAAAACTGTGGTCGCTGTGTCTGCGTGTTATTCATTCTCTCACTGGGGTCTTGGCTCATGCTACAATCGTGCTTCAGACGAGGGCAAGGGACATTACACGGTCACTTAGAGTCAGCACTGTCACAACAGAGAAAACCGTTTGTGACTTAGTGATTTGAAAGGACCCAAGACGTCCTTATTGTTGCATTCTTTTATTTTGATTTTTGGTTTCCTTTATTAACACACTGAATGCTGGACCATTTATTACCAGGAGGGTCTATGCATATATGATACCAAGCGACCAAGTAGTGTGGTAGACAGTAAGACTTAATAGGGAATTTCAAAACTCGATTTGATGTTTTTTTGGAAGAATTAAGTGGATTGGACTGGTGAGGTTTGTTGGGCTAAATGGCCTGTTCTCATCTTGTTTGTTCTAATGTTCTAATGATAAATAATGAACTCTTCATTATTCAGATTCAGATTAAATAAGCTGAAATCAAATAAATCACCAGGACCAGATAATATTTATCCTCGTGTTCTTAAGGAGGCTAGTGAGTACAGATATAAACCCTTGACACATATTTTTAGGATGTCACTGCGCACTGGAGAGATTCCAAAGGACTGGAAAATGGCAAATATCATCCTATTATCTAAAAAGGGTGACCGGGCAGAGCCAAGCAACTATAGGCCAGTAAGCTTAACAAGCATCACAGGAACATTAATGGAAGGAATTATTAAGGATAAGATTGAGCAACACATGGCAAGGACAGGAGTTATTCTGAACAATTAACATGGGCTCAGAAGAGGGAGGTCGTGTTTTACTAACATGCTGGAATTCTATGAGGAGGCAACAAAAGGATACGACCAAAGTGGAGCTTATGATATTATTTATCTGGACTTTCAGAAAGCAGTTGATAAAGTGCCACATAAGAGGTGGGCATCAAATTAAAATAAGTGGCAGTTCAGGGTGATGTCTTTAGATGGGTGCAGAATTGGCTCAGACAGAGGAAGCAGAGGGTGATGGTGTGAGGAACCTCATCAGAACTGGCCGATGTTAAGAGTGGTGTCCAGCAGGGGTCAGTGCTAGGACCGCTGCTATTTTAAATACAGTATATATAAATGAGTTAGATAGGAATATAAGTAGCAAACTGGTTAAGTTTGCAGATGATACCAAGATAGGTGGATTAGCAGATAATTTGGAATCTGTTATATCATCACAGAAGGACTTGGATAGCATACAGGCTTGGGCAGATGAAATTTAATGTCAGTAAATGTAAAGAATTACACATAGAAAGTAAAAATGTGAGGTTCGAATACAAAATGGGTGGTCGGAAAATCGAGAGTACACCTTATGAAAAGGATTTAGGAGTCATAGTGGACTCTTATCTATCGACTTCCCGACAGTTCTCAGAAGCCATTAAGAAGGCTAACAGAATGTCAGGTTATATAGCGCCTTGATGTGTGAAGTACAAGTCACAGAAGATTCTGCTCAAGCTTTATAACACACTGGTGAGGCCTCATCTGGAGTACTGGGTGCAGTTATGGTCTCCAGGCTACAAAAAGGACATAACAGCACAAGAGAAGGTCCAGAGAAGAGCGACGAGCCTGATTCAGGACTACAGGGGATGAGTTATGAAGAAAGATTAAAAGAGCTGAGCCTTCACAGTTTCAGCAAAAGAAGATTAAGAGGTGACCTGAGTGAAGTGTTTAAAATTATGAAAGGAATTAGTACAGTGCATCAAAATGGTGACTTTAAAATGAGTTCATCAAGAACACGGGGACACAGTTGGAAACTTGTTAAGGGGAAATTTCTCTCAAACATTAGGAAGTTTTTCTTCTTATAAAGAACGATAGACACTTGAAATAAGCGACCAAGTAGTGTGGTAGACAGTAAGAGTTTAGACTTGATGTTATTTTGGAAGAAGTAGGTGGATGAGACTGGCGAGCTTTGTTGGGCTGAATGGCCTGTTCTTGTCCAGAGTGTTCTAATGTTCTGATGCTCTGATAAAGTAAACAAAATGTAAAGAGAAAGCAACGGTTTAATTATCAACAGTAACTCTGTTAAAAATGTAAAGAAAAAGTTAATTATTTTAGTTTGACAGGCCACGTGACTAAAACTGTCCATTTGAATGAAAGTCCTTGAAGGACGGCACACAAAATGGAGGCTAAGAAGCACATGTGCCATAAAGAAAATGTGTTTTTTGCACTGTCGACACTTATTGCAGACAACATATTTGCTTGTTGCTCAGTGGGTGGCACAATGTCCAGGTACAGCTGTCCCAAAAGTCAGGACGAGTCGGATGCCTTGTGATGAAGAAACAACTTTGGGTCAGTGATCTGCCTCAGTGTGCCAGAGCCTACATCATCCAACTGATTGTCTCTATCACAATCACCGTCATTATCGTCAAAATATTCATCTTTCAACAAATTTAGTTGTTTCGAAACATCAGCATCTTTATTCCTTTTTCGAGAGGACAAAACTTTGAAACTGTCCCTTTATTTCCTCAAGCTGTTGCATCCAAAAAATAATTCTATGGCTGTCCACGAGATGGCAGCATTATAGTAGATAAGTCAGTGGTCCTCAATCACGGTCCTGGAGGGCCGCACTGACTAACGGTTTTCATTCCCGTCAGTGTCCTAGTTAGAACTCAGTCCTTGCTGATAATGAATGTTGGTGTTTAACTCTATGCCTCCTTAGTGCTTTCATTCATCAAATACAAATTTTAGTTACTTTGTAGGTCAGGGGTCATCAATTACAGTCCTGGAGGTCTGCTTATGGCTGCGGGTTTTCACTTTAACCAGTTTCTTAATTAGAACCCTTTTATTTACTACTAAAGCAACACATTTTTGGGAGTAATTTTAGTTCTCTTGCCTGTTACCATTCAGAACCCTTTAATTGCCTATTTTAGATTTTAGTAGCTGCATTAAAGTTTTAATTGTTGCCTGTTTTCTTAAGCAGACATTACTTAATAATGAGATGCCATTAACCAATAAACCAGCAGCTCTCCAGCTAACGTGCTTACCGTGAGGTATCTGTGATTAAAATGCTTAGAAATGAATGAGAGGGGTATTGGAAGGACCGTTAAGTTTAAATCTATTCTGGTCCACAAAACACTTTAAGACTTTAATGTTCTCACAGAAGGAAATTCAAATTGCTCTTGGATGAATGCAAGCATTAACAAGCCAAGCAGTTCAATAACAAATTTCCTTATCAGCATGGACTGCTTTCTAATTAGGAAAATAGTTGGAATAAAAACCTGCAGCCACTGCGGCCTCCCCAGGACCGTGATTGAGGACCCCTGAGATAAGAGATATGAGGCAGCAAGCTGGTTGCGTCTGTAAGTGGCTCTATACTATTGTGGCAGAAGAAATGCTGCTCAAAGAAGGCACATGGAGCCTCAGGAAGGCGGCAGAATCAGGCTTTACAGTGTGATGCATACACTGTCTCAATTCAAATGAAAATGATGTGACAGATAGAGGGCGCTATTGTGCCCTTGAACCCGCAGATCACATGTCAGACACCAGGTAAAAGTCCCAATGATGACTTATTATTATAATAACGTGCACAAAGCACCTCCACCTCCACTATACACAATAAGCAATCGATACAATAGTCAAATACAATAATCCTCCACTCCCAGGCACTTCATCACCCTTCCTCCCAACTTAGCTAGACTTTCCCACAGTCCTTTTATATCTCTTGACTCGGAAGTGCTTCTATCCCTCAGTCCCTGTGATTTCCCAGCACTTCCGGGTCAGATGAAAACTCCTTCTTTTCTTCAGCCCAAAAGCACTTGGTGTCTTCCGTTCCCATGACTAGGCAGTACTTCCGGGCTATCTGGAAAATACAATCCCCTGTTCCTCCCTGCAGTGAACCCTGGCGGCCCCTACGGTATCCAGCAGGGCTGTGAAGTAAAACTCCAAGGTCCATGATGCCCTGCTGGAGTTCGGGGCACCTCCATGTTGCAGAGGGGGCTCCATCTGGTGGCTTGGGGGTATTGGCCGGGATAAACTGGATATATCACAATAAACAATTAGCAAATTCAGCGAGCTTACATTTATTACAATTCTTATCACTTACACATGATACTCTCCTCCATCTGGCTCAACCTCATCATTACCTATTATTCAAACTCACCATTACCTAATGTCCAACACTTGACCAAAACTGCCATCATTACTTCATACCCTGTGCAGGTGTCTGAAACGTATTCATTGATCAAGAACACAGCTTAAGTCGCTACCAGGAAGACCCACATGTGAGACACTGTTCTGTTGAAATGAAAGTTAATTGACGTCCAAGAATCTCTCAAGGTTGAGGTTTTGAGCAGCTCTATTTCTTAAACAATGCCCTGCTTAACCCTCTCGAAGAACACAGTGTCCTTGACTAAAGTTTTTGAGCTTAGCAATAAGATATTGGTGGTTTGCAGCTGAAAAGCGAAAAATAATTAAATACTCAGGTGAGGGCCTTTAATGGTTTAACTCTTACTGTACTAGCGTGCATTAGGATATAATACTTGTTTTTATATACAGTCATATGAAAAAGTTTGAGAACCCCTCTCAGCCTACATAATAATTGGTCTCCTTTCAACAATAAAGATACCAGTGGTATGTCTTTCATTTCCTAGGACCATCTGAGTACTGCGGTGTTTTCCGAACAAAGATTTTTAGTGACGCAGTATTTAGTTGTATGAAATTAAATCAAATGTGAAAAACTGGCTGTGCACAAATGTGGGTCCCCTTGTCACTGTGCTGATTTGAATGCCTGTCACTGCTCAACGCTGATTACTCGTAAGACCAAATTAGTTGGATGAGCTCGTGAAGCCTTGAACTTCATAGACAGGAGTGTCCAATCATGAGTGCTAAAAGGTATTTAAGGTGGTCAATCTCAAGTTGTGCTTCCTTCCCTTTGACTCTCCTCTGAAGAGTGACAGACAGCATGGGATCCTCAAAGCAACTCTCAAAAGATCTGAAAACAAAGATTGTTGAGTCTCGTGGTTTAGGGAAGGCTACAAAAGCCATCTCAGAGGTTTAAACTGTCAGTTTCAACTGTAAGGAATGGAATCGGAAAATGGAAGGCCACAGGCACAGTTGCTGTTAAACCAACACAGCAGGTCTGGCAGGCCAAGAAAAATACAGGAGTGGCATATGAGCAGGATTGTGAGAATGGTGACAGACAACCGACAGATCACCTCCAAAGACCTGCAAGAACATCTCGCTGCAGAAGGTGTATCTGTACATCGGTCTACAATTCAGCGTAAATTGCACAAAGAACATCTGTATGGCAGGGTGATGAGAAAGAAGCCCTTTCTGTGCTCACGCCACAAACCGAGTCACTTGTTGTATCAAATGCTCATTTAGAAAAGCCAGATTTAATTTGGAACAAAGTGCTTTGGACTGATGAGACACAAATGGAGTTATTTGGTCAGAAGAAAAAGTGCTTTGCATGGCAGAAGAAGAACACCGCATTCCAAGAGAAACACCTGCTACCTCCTGTCACATTTGGTGGAGGTTCCATCATGCTGCGGGGCTGTGTGGCCAGTTCAGGGACTGGGGTCCTTGTTAAAGTCGAGGGTCGGATGAATTAAACTCAATATCAACAAATTCTTCAGGATAATGTTCAAGCATCAGTCACAAAGTTGAAGTTACACAGGGGTTGGATATTCCAACAAGACAATGACCCAAAACACAGTTCGAAATCAACAAAGGCATTCATGCAGAGGGAGAAGTACAATGTTCTGGAATGGCCATCACAGTCCGCTGACTTGAATATCATCGAAAGTCTATGGGATGATTTGAAGCAGACTGTCCATGCTCTGCAGCCATGAAATTGAACTGAACTGGAGAGATTTTGTATGAAGAATGGTCAGAAACACCTCCATTGAGAATCCAGACACTCATCACAGGCTATAGGAGGACAGCGTCGAGAGGATCAAAGGAGCAAAAGGAGGCTCAACTAAGTATTGATGTCACATCTCTGTTGTGGTGCCCACATTTATGCACCTGTCTAATTTTGTTATGATGCATATTTTTTGTTAATCCTATAAACTTAATGTCACTGCTGAAATCCTACTGTTTCCATAAGGCATGTCGTATATTAAAAGGAAGTTGCTACTTTGAAAGCTCAGCCAATGAGAAAAAAAATCCAAAAAATTAAGAGGGGTTCCCAAACTTTTTCATATGACTGTATGCCTACGATTCTCTTTGAATATATGTAAATCATCTATTTTAAGAATATTCTTTTTTAAATACTGAGATACAACTTCTCTCGTATGTTGGTGTTTTGAATTAACTCGTACATCACATTCAAGATGTTATACCTAATTGCTCCCCAACCCTTTAAGATATTCTGTCCCATTTCAACAGAATTACAATATTAACCTCCTTAGCGTTAGACTCAAGCATCACTCAGGCTGTGAAAACAGCGTTAAAAGCGTCAGTCCTCAGTGTCACTCGGGCAGCTGTATAGCTGAGCCCTGTGAAAGCGTTCGGAGTCAAGTATTACTCAGGCTGTAAAAGTGCTAACAGTGTTAGTCTTGAATATTACTCACACAATGGTATAGGCATACAGTATCTTAGATAAGCGCACACATTACCCGTGCAATAGTGCAGACGCATCTTCTCCTAGCCTCATAATGGCGTCTCATAAGAACGTTTTTCAGCAGCCCAGGTGTAGCCCAGCTCTTGACGGTGATGACAAATTGAATCAGTCTTCAGGCACTGAAATTGAAATGGACAGTGAATCTGAAAGTGACGCTTGATCGCGTTTGGGTCTCTACTGACCCTGCTTCAAATAAACCAGCACCACTTTGCTTTGATTTTGGGGGGCAGCCAGGAATGAAAGTGAACATTGACAGTCAAGATTCACTTACTTACTTGAAGTTGTTTCTTTATGATGATGTGATCAAAAGAATTGTTTTTGAGACGAACCACTACTCTGAACAGTGCTGGGTAAAGCGTACAGCTAAGCTGTTTTCCCGTTCACAAATATACCACACAAATACATATTTTGACAGTATATATGGTATTATTATTATTATACAAACCGGATTCCAAAAAAGTTGGGACACTAAACAAATTGTGAATAAAAACTGAATGCAATGATGTGGAGATGGCAAATGTCAATATTTTATTTGTAATAGAACGTAGATGACAGATCAAACGTTTAATCCGAGTAAATGTATCATTTTAAAGGAAAAATATGTTGATTCAAAATTTTACGGTGTCAACAAATCCCAAAAAAGTTGAGACAAGTAGCAATAAGAGGCTGGAAAAAGTAAATTTGAGCATAACGAAGAGCTGAAAGACCAATAAACACTAATTAGGTCAATTGGCAACATGATTGGGTATAAAAGAGCTTCTCAGAGTGGCAGTGTCTCTCAGAAGCCAAGATGGGTAGAGGATCACCAATTCCCACAATGTTGCGCAGAAAGATAGTGGAGCAATATCAGAAAGGTGTTACCCAGCGAAAAATTGCAAAGACTTTGCATCTATCATCATCAACTGTGCATAACATCATCCGAAGATTCAGAGAATCTGGAACAATCTCTGTGCGTAAGGGTCAAGGCCGTAAAACCATACTGGATGCCCGTGATCTCCGGCCCTTAAACGACACTGCACCACAAACAGGAATGCTACTGTAAAGGAAATCACAGAATGGGCTCAGGAATACTTCCAGAAACCATTGTCAGTGAACACAATCCACCGTGCCATCCGCCGTTGCCAGCTGAAACTCTACAGTGCAAAGAAGAAGCCATTTCTAAGCAAGATCCACAAGCTCAGGCGTTGTCACTGGGCCAGGGATCATTTAAAATGGAGTGTGGCAAAATGGAAGACTGTTCTGTGGTCAGACGAGTCACGATTCAAGTTCTTTTGGAAATCTGGGACGCCATGTCATCCGGACCAAAGAGGACAAGGACAACCCAAGTTGTTATCAACGCTCAGTTCAGAAGCCTGCATCTCTGATGGTATGGGGTTGCATGAGTGCGTGTGGCATGGGCAGCTTGCATGTCTGGAAAGGCACCATCAATGCAGAAAAATATATTCAGGTTCTAGAACAACATATGCTCCCATCCAGACGTCATCTCTTTCAGGGAAGACCCTGCATTTTTCAACAAGATAATGCCAGACCACATTCTGCATCAATCACAACATCATGGCTGCGTAGGAGAAGGATCCGGGTACTGAAATGGCCAGTCTGCAGTCCAGATCTTTCACCTATAGAGAACATTTGGCACATCATAAAGAGGAAGGTGTGACAAAGAAGGCCCAAGACGATTGAACAGTTAGAGGCCTGTATTAGACAAGAATGGGAGAGCATTCCTATTTCTAAACTTGAGAAACTGGTCTCCTCGGTCCCCAGACGTCTGTTGAGTGTTGTAAGAAGAAGGGGAGATGCCACACAGTGGTGAAAATGGCCTTGTCCCAACTTTTTTGGGATTTGTTGACACCATGAAATTCTGAATCAACATATTTTTCCCTTAAAATGATACATTTTCTCAGTTTAAACTTTTGTTCCGTGATTTATGTTCTATTCTGAATAAAATATTAGAAGTTGGCATCTCCACATCATTGCATTCAGTTTTTATTCACGATTTGTAAAAATTTCAACGTGAGCGTCAGTAGGCTTTGCACCATAGGAACCAAGTTACCTGAACTATTCTCTAACATTTCAGTATTTATTTACCACTCTGATGCTGATCTTTCTGATCATATACTATAACAGGTCATTACGATAACAATTGACGAGTAGCATTCATAATTAACTGCAGAATTACGGTATTTGAGGGTTCTTCTAGAGGGCCTCTTTCTCTTGCACCATTTGCCTCTGAAACAAATCAACACATCATCATCTCATGACAGACTTAAGTTCCGAGTTTTGTATTTTTCTGTCCAGCCTTTTTATGTTGAGACCGTCGTCAAGAAACTGTGACACACAGACAGACACACACCCATCATCGAGATTTTGATGTTTTCCGTATCAGGGAACCCTAAAACATCGAGATCCGTTGAAAACCAAAGATCAAAATTTTTGGTCAAATCTAAAGTCCCCCCAGATGATAGGTTATGAGTGCAATGCAAACAAAAAGCAATAAGAAGCAATCTTAAGCCAAGCAAGACCTAATACAAAATGTAGAAATTGAAAACCAAAAACAGAAGCAAAGATAATCAAAAAACTCACCAAAAGCATCTTCTTCTTCTTCTTCTTTCGGCTGCTCCCGTTAGGGGTTGCCACAGCGGATCATCTTCTTTCATATCTTCCTGTCCTCATCATCTTTCTCTGTTACCCTATCACCTGCATGTCCTCTCTCACCACATCCATAAACCTTCCCTTAGGCGTTCCTCTTTTTCTCTTACCTGGCAGCTCTATCCTTAGCATCCTTCTCCCAATATACTCATCATCTCTCCACTGCACATGTCTAAACCAACTCAATCTCGCCTCTCTGACTTTGTCTCCCAACTGTTCCACCTGAGCTGACCCTCTAATGTCCTCATTTCTAATCCCGTCCATCCTCGTCACATCCAATGCCAATCTTAGCATCTTTAACTCTCCCATCTCCAGCTCTGTCTCCAACCCATATCATATAGCTGGTCTCAGTACCATCCTGTAGACCTTCCCTTTCACTTTTGCTGATACCCGCCTGTCACAAATCACTCCAGACACTCTTCTTTACCCGTTCCACCCTGCCTGCACTCTCTTTTTCACTTCTCTTCCACAATCCCCATTACTCTTTACTGTTGATCCCAAGTATTTAAACATAGAAATGGCAAATAGTGATTATAGACACCAACAAGATCACTCAATGACCGCAAAGGGACTTGCGTTCCCATTGTGCCTTTAACGACAGGGGTGGTTCCCTTAGCAGTAATACAAGGGTGGCCCTGCCCCTTTGGGTTCCAACCACAAAGAACAGTATAACACATTCAGAAACTGCATGGGAAAAAATAGAACAAAATTAGCAGAAATGCACAAATACGACAATTCGCAAATAAAAAGGGTAATAAAACAGAAATTACATGTAACACCACCCAACAATATCCCATACCCACTCTTAACACCACCCAACAATATCCAATACCCACTCTTATGGCAGCCCTAAGCAGTTGCAATGGAAAATGTTTAAGTTGATGATTTCTGGATACACCAGGGAGGAGTGTGCATCCCAAACAGCTCACCCAAAAAATGTGAACATTAAGAAGAAGAGGACCACAGGATGTCATATATGACCCCATATTAACTGGACCATAATTTAGTAATTTTAGGGCTGGTAAAACTTTGAATCCTCTCCACTGATAGTTAGAGAAGAGTAAGACTGAGTAGAGCTGCTTTCCAAAGTGGATAAGCAGGAGGATGAACTGAATTCCAGCCGGAGGTTAGCACTGATTTGGCAGAAGTCATGCCCACAGAGAATGATCTCTGCTTGGAGAATGTCCAACAGAAGATAGATTTCAAGAAGAAAAGAGATAATGACACAAAAGGGAAGCGGAGAGAAAATTGGAAACAGAAGTCAAAAATACAGAAACTGACGGACATTCCCAGAATCTGTAAAAATGAGCCAGGGACATTAGGCTGGCAGAAAGGACAGTGTGACTCTGGAGCCAGACCCGTGGCAAAGCGCTTAACAGGGGAGGAGATGAAGGCAACGGATGAATTTTAAATGGGATGTTTTGAAGATTGGGTTGCTGGAAGGGGGCACAAATGCTCATGATAATCGATCCCCCCGTGTCATGATGTGGAGTTCAAATGAATTCTGTTCATTTCATTTTTGTATTGCGCTCTTCACTGAATGCAGGCGCAAACCACTGTGACAAGTTTTCAGGTAAAATGCAAATAGAAATTTCACAAATGCAGTATTAGTACAAATAGAAAAAGAAAGAAAGAAGAAACTGATTGACATAAATGTACACCAACCACATTTAGTTGTGCCACTGTCATTTGTGAAATTTGTTTCAAATCCATTAATAAGCTGACAGGGTGAAGAAGGACATAAACAGGTGGAAGATGATGTCCTTATTCAAAAGTCTCCCTGTGAACAATCCCGGGGATAGTTATTATCAGGAAGAGGCCATGAGTGATTAGAACGGGTATAAAAAGGGTGCTATATTGGCCTGAGAAGAGCACAACCCAGATGACCGTCAAGACTCATAAAAACTTGAGAATATAAAATGAGGAGAAACCACAGAGGATCCTGGAGATGTCTCTATGCCTCTGAACATTCTGCCAGATCTGGGCATACAGCCACTAGCCTTCCCTACTGAATAACTGGCTGTGATGACCATAGTGTTCTGTTGGCTTGTCTCCATGGATATCTATACAATACAATACAATACAATTTATTTTTTGTGTAGCACAAAATCACACAAGGAGTGCCGCAATGGGCTTTAACAGGCCATGCCTTTTGACAGCCCCCCAGCCTTGATTCTCTAAGAAGACAAGGAAAAACTCCCAAAAAAAAACCCTTGTAGGGAAAAAATGGAAGAAACCTTGGGAAAGGCAGTTCATAGAAAGACCCCTTTCCAGGTAGGTTGGGCTTGCAGTGAGTGTCAAATACCTTGCAATACCTTGTCAATACAACACAATACACAGAACAGAACACAGGTAAGGAAAGGAAATACAGTATAATAGTAAAATAAAAATATTACCAGTAAAGAGCAGAATTTAACAGTAGACGATATCCCATAATATGACTTGGATTTGTTTAGAGTCATCCTGGAGACCTCAGCCATCAAGCTGCCGCCCCCATTTGGCCATTCCACAGCTGAGTCAGCACTGGGCCAGCCAATCTGATTAAAGGACCCCTCTACCCGATGATTTCTGCGGTCCTCCATCACAGATGTCTTTATCTTAGGCAGGCAAAACAACTTAGCTGGTGGGTAGTGGCACCACGTGCCACATTTGAGTACCAAGAAGAGAAACAGAACAGGTGGAGGTTAGTAACACATTATAGCTATCCTGTTACTTGTGTTTTAGTGCTAATGACTAACAACAGAGATGCAGTCTGTACAGTTAATCAGCAGCTCTAGTCAGGGTGTGCTAAACTGAAGTAGTGAGTCTTCAGCCAGGATTTGAAAGTTGAGACTGAAGGGGCATCTCTTATAGTAATAGGCAGGCCATTCCACATTTTAGAGGCCCTGTAACTAAAGGCTTAATCTCTCTCTCTCTTAATCTGTTCTTGGTTTGTAAGTCATGATAAATTCAGATAAGTAAGCCGGTATGTATTGTCAAGCTTAGGCCACAAATTTGCACAGGAGACTGGAAAAGGATCAGGTTTCCAAGGAACAAAGTATTTATTATTGAACTGGCAGGTACAAACACAAGATTCTCATTCAGGGGGGGGTTTGTCGCCAGCAGAAAAGCACACAGGTTGCAGCTTTCAAGCATGGCAGTCCAGCTCCCGTCTCCAGGTCAAAAGAACACAAAGTCCTCCTCATCGAGTGGGTTCAGAGGCTCGGAAGCAGCAACTGGAGCAGACGCAGTCTTGAGGGAGAGAGAACACGAGAGTGAGCCATTAGGTTATCTGGGTCTTTGAAATGTTATAAACCTCATACAAGAAGCACATTATGGAACAAGCCTGCAAATGACCCTGCAAAGGGGATGAGTACGAGTGTGTTTGTTTCTCATTGAAATACTATTTAATAGGGAGTTTCTGAAGGGCAGCCTTTGTTTCTTTGCAATAGGTATACTGTTTAACAGAGAGACCACTCGCAGTTAAAAATGTAAGAGTATGCCGCTGGTGGCACTATGCGGGTGGAAAAATGGAGCTGGGGAACTGCTGAACTACACATAAGCAACAACCGTTATGGGCAACTAACTAGCAATGACAACGGTCCCACTCCGTCTCTCAGCTTTGTTCACACCAATGTAAACTAAGCAACTAACCAGCGGTGACACCGATCACACCATAAATAATTATGCAGTATATTTTTGGGAATGGAAATTATGTTTTAAAGCAAGTTAAACACATATATCTCTTTTTGTACCATATTGCTCTTGTTTGATTATTTCCACATTGATTATTAAAGGATGTGAATGCCATATGGGTTGGATGGGCTTCCCGACCAGAATAGGGAAAAGTTCCAGACCCGGAAGTAATGGCCAGAAGGGATGGATGGACAACCCACTGAAGGAAGAAGATATATCGCTGGGGACTCTATATTCCCCCAGGGTGCTGGATGGCAGTGGCCCCGGATATCGTTGCCTCTTGTTTTTTGAGCCTGATAGTGGCTTCTTTGACTTTCATTGGCACTGTTCTTGCCCTCATGTTGAACAATGGCAGCTACAGACTCCAAAGGGTAGAAGCAAAATGAGGTATCTTATGAAGGCCTAAAACACACCTGAGGAATAACAAACACCTGTGATGCCAACTGTCCCAAACAGTATGGTACCCTCAAATAGGGGGGCCGTGCAGAAAAAGTGCTGTAATTTCTACATGGTGTGACCGAAATGCCTCCAGATCCCCTTCAATGAACGTCTGTAATGTGCACTTTAATCACGATGTCTGAATTGTTTGATTTGTAATTTTAAATTGTGGGGCAGAGGGTCAAATCAAGGGAAAAAATGTCTCTCTGTCCCAAAACGTATGGAGGGCACTGTATTTTTGGGTATGTACTTTAGGCGCAATGATGCCAAGAAACTCCTTAGTGCATAAGGGGATAATAAACCCCCATAGACTTAACTCATGAGACGAAGAGTTAACAGTAGTCAAGTCTTAATGCTGGGTTCATTTTTATGAATAACATATATAATCTAATGTTATAACATTCCCATCATATTTTTATTTATTCGTATGCTTAATGTTGTGTTCTTAGTTGATGTGTTTTGAATGATATGTCGTAGTCTCTCTGTATCTGCTGTAACCTGCTGACAAGCCCAGTTTACATCGTGGGACAATGTAAGTAAATACATTAATTAAAAAAGCACTTTTTCCAGAAGTCTGCCTTTAGACTAATTTCCAAAATAAAAAACTCATAATGGAGGTTAGTATTCGAGGTCAGAAAACAAAACCACAATCTACTGCTCCTCATTTCCTTTCCCCCGTCTATTCTCCGAAATTTGTTTTTGTTTAGTCAATCCAAAGTCTGAAGGCCAATGTGGTTTGTAAAGGAAAATCGTATTACTGACTCCTGCAGTGTTTAGATCTCCTCCTGAAATAACACCACGGCATTTCTCTGTCGTAAGCAAACCACCTGTAGCTCATTTGGTTCAGAACGACCGCAGAAACCACGGCGGATCGTTGGTTTCAAAGCAACTGCATCAAAATGCCTGCATCATTTGTGTTAAAATGACCGTGACGGTGCCCAAGTCCTGCGTTATGGGCTCTGATTCCTCACCGTAGTTCACTTTATTAACCTGGCTGGAGAACTTTATATAAAGCAAATGTGATGAGTGGTACTGAGCAGCATATTGGCACAGTTGGTACTGATGCCACCTGACAGCATTCAAACCCTCAAGCTCATTTTTCTCTACAACAATAAAGAATGCCTCAATGGACTTTAAAAGGCCCCATTTTTGACCAAGCAGCATTTTACTCTTGTCACACATGCATGTCACAAGGTAGGTGATGCCACCCCAGACCAAAAAGAGGTGCTGGCATTAACTGTCTTGTCTTCTTCTCCCTCCACAGTGCAGAGAAACCACCTAGTGAGGGCAACTGACAGAATCCAACTTGTACCTGTGCTGTTCAAAAACTGATAAATCTGGAAAGAATTTTAAAAAATCTAATTTCACCGTACTTTAAGATTTACCACACAAAGGACTCTTTTTAAGATTATAAACTGTTTTGGTATCATTAGTAGTATCACTATTACTGTTACTGCAGTGGGCTGGCACCCTGCCCGGGATTTGTTCCTGCCTTGTGCCCTGTGCTGGCTGGGATTGGCTCCAGCAGACCCCAGTGACCCTGTGTTAGGATATAGCGGGTTGGAAAATGACTGACTATTACTGTTATTATTATTTTTGTTATTATTGTTCATTTCATATTGAACTGCTCAAAAAAATTAAAGGAACATTTTGAAAACACATCAGATCTCAATGGGAAAAAAAAAATCCTGCTGGCTATCTCTTCTGCTATGGACTGATATGGTAATGTGTTTGGCACGAAAGGATGGAACATCGTTTGATGGAAATGACAATGATCAACCGACAGTGGGCTGAATTCAAAGACACCCTGTAAATCAAAGGGAATAAATGATGGGGCAGGCAGGTGAGTCCATTTTGCTGAAATTTCATTGGCAACAACTCCAAATTGTACTCAGTAGTTTGTATGCCCACCCCTCCTTGACAACGACTTACTGAGACGACAGATTGTGTCACTGAGTTCCTGGACAGTCTGAGGTGCCAGATGGACCAAAACATAATGTCCCAGCCAGAGGTGTTCTATTGGATTGAGATCAGGCGAGTAGAGCATGGGGGCCAGTCAATGGTATCAATTCCTTCATCCTCTCGCCACATGAGGCCGGGTATTGTCATGCACCAGGAGGAACCAGCATAGGGTCTGACAATGGGTCCAAGGTTTTCATCCCGATACCTAATGGTAGTCAAGGTGCCATTGTCTGGCCTGTAGAAGTCTGTGCGTCCCTCCATGGATATGCATCCCCAGACCATCACTAACCCACCATCAAACCGGTCATGCTGAACGATGTTACAGGCAGCTTAACGTTCTCCACAGCTTCTCCAGACCCTTTCACGTCTGTCACGTGTGCTCAGGGTGAACCTGCTCTCAACTGCAAAAAGCACTGGGACCCAGTGATGGACCTGCCAATTCTGGTATTCTATAGCAAATGCCAATCGAGCTCCATTGTGCTCACTAGAGGACATCAGGCCCTCAGGCCACCCTCATGAAGTCTGTTGCTGATTGTTTGGTGAGAGACATTCACACCAGCAGCCTGCCTGCCTGCTGGAGGTCATTTTGTAGGCTCTGGCAGTGCTCATCCTGTTCCTCCTTGCCCAAAGGAGCAGATAACGGTGGGTCCTGCTGATGGGTTGAGGACCTTCTACGAGGGGCCCTGTCCAGCTCTCCTGGAGTAACTGCCTGTCTCCTGGAATCTCCTCCATGCCCTTAAGACTGTGCTGGGAGTCACAGCAGACTTTCTGGCAATGCCACGTGGTATTGATGTGCCATCCTGGAGAAGTTGGACTACCTGTGCCACCAAACTCCGTAGTGTCCAGGTATGGCCTCATGCTACCAGTAGTAACACTGACCATAGACAAATGCAAAACATGTGAAAAAACAGATGAAGAGGGAAAAATGTCAGTGGCCTCCCTCAACCTGTTAACCCAGTCATTCCTGTTTTGGGGGGTCGTCTCATTGTTGCCCTTCTAGTGTACCAAAGCAGATGAAACTGCTGAACAAGCCCCTCTGCTACTTAACTGACCAAATCAATAGCCCACAAGTGTCATTGACTTGACGCTACACTCTTATTCAAAAGGGTTCCTTTCATTTTTTTGAGCAGTTTATTTATATTCATCATTATTGTAATC
Source organism: Polypterus senegalus (assembly GCF_016835505.1). NCBI lineage: Eukaryota > Metazoa > Chordata > Cladistia > Polypteriformes > Polypteridae > Polypterus > Polypterus senegalus. The sequence continues at coordinate 12,218,519 of NC_053164.1, read as the reverse complement.
ATTTTTAATAAAAATGTAATGTTTCATGCCAAACAAAATGCAATGCTTTTTATGTTTTTTTTTTAATAAAATGCAACGCTAAGGAGTTTAATAAACTGTTACTCACCCTCCCTTATTCTGTTTCTCATCTCGGTAGGTGCATGTGGCACTTGGTGCCACTGCTCTACTGCCAGGCCGCTCTGCTGTGTATGTAAAGTCATCTTGGATAAGGGACCATTAGAATGTCATGTCATTTTCTAACTCACATAGTCCAGACCAGGGTCTGGTTTGGACTAGATAGATAGATAGATAGATAGATAGATAGATAGATAGATAGATAGATAGATAGATAGATAGATAGATAGATGATAAACGTAAACTATAGATATAGATAGATAGATAGATAGATAGATAGATAGATAGATAGATAGATAGATAGATAGATAGATAGATAGATAGATAGATAGATAGATAGATAGATAGATAGATGTAAAAAAAAGATAGATAGATAGATAGATAGATAGATAGATGTAAACGGCACTATATAATAGATAGATAGATAGATAGATAGATAGATAGATAGATAGATAGATAGATAGATAGATAGATAGATAGATGATGAAAGGCACTATATAATAGATAGATAGATAGATAGATAGATAGATAGATAGATAGATAGGCACTAGATAGATAGATAGATAGATAGATAGATAGATAGATAGATAGATAGATAGATAGATAGATAGATAGATAGGCACTATATAGATATAGATAGATAGATAGATAGATAGATAGATAGATAGATAGACTATATAATAGATAGATAGATAGATAGATAGATAGATAGATAGATAGATAGATAGATAGATAGATAGATAGATAGATAGATAGATAGATAGATAGATAGATAGATAGATAGATAGATAGATAGATAGTGTGGACTATGACCAGCAGTTTATCCTGACCAAGACCCCCCAAGTAGCCAGAAGGAGCCCTCCCTGCAATGTGGAGATGCCCCGAATTCCAGAAGGGCATCATGGACTTTGGAGTTTTAATACACAGCCCTGCTGGATAACGTTGGGGCCACCAGGGGACGCTGCAGGGAGGCACAGAGACGTTTATTTTTCACACAGAAGTACATCCCAGTCACATGATCGGAAGAAATAAAGTGCTTCCAGGCTGACGAAGAAAAGGAGTTTTCACCTGACCCAGAAGTGCTGGATAGTCACATGGACTGAGGGGTCAGAAGCACTTCCGGGTCAAGGACTATTCAAAGGACTGTGGGAGATCCCAGGGTTGAGCTGGGCCATGAGGAAGGATGGCAATGCGTCTGGGATTGGAGGATTATTGCTTATTGTAGTGATTATTGTTTATGTTTGAGTATTATGGAGTGGAGGGTGCTTGGTGCACATTATTATTATAAAATAAAGTCATATTGGACTTTTATCTGGTGTCTGGCGTCTGATCAGAGGGTTCAAGGGAGCGATAGTGCCCGTTTATTAATCCCAAGGGGAAATTCACATACTTCAGCAGCAGCACACTGATAATGGAGGGTGTGGGGCCTATCCCAGCTAGCACAGGGCATAAGGCAGGAACAAACCGTGGGCAGAACGCCAGTCTATTACAGAGAGTTGTAATCATCAGATGGAAAGATTCTCTCATCTGATTAGATTATAAGTAGAAAACCCAGGGGCTGGTAGGGGTTCAATGGGCCGAGGTCACCAGGACTGTGACTCTTTGACAATTTTTTATCTCCACCATTGTCAACTGGTCACAGTTCAACAATAATTCATTAATGGACAGATATTGTTGGTTTCCATTTATGTTTAATTGGTTTCTGTCTTTGTTCTCTATGTGTTTTATCAGATCTGTATACCAGTTTATCTGTGTAGCAGTGCTGAATGTAGTTATTAGTATCATCCATACTTGTGTTTTAACTGAAAATTGTTCACAGTGTCCTACGTCCGCACTCAGTGAAGAGCTCTCGAGAACAAATACGTTTTTGTTAAAAGAACCCATTTTTTACTCTTTGATCTTGATTTTTAAACATATTTATGGATGTTTTTTCATTTACCGTATATACTCGTGGATAAGTTCTCTCGCAGATAAGTCGGGACTTGATCTTACAGTATAATTTCTGTTTTTTTATAATGTCAGCCGTATAAATAGAATACAGAAAACTCGCGCTAATTGGTCCAAGAGATTATGATATGCTAACGCCCACCTGAGAGAGTAACCACCGGGCACACAGCCTTTTTTAACTATGTGGGTGCGGCATATCAGCGTGTGCTCCTGACCTCTCTCTCTCTATTGTGCCTACGTGACCACACGGTAACACCCGAACGATTCCGAAGCGACGTTTGTACCGTTTTGTGTTTTTTTGTATCTCACACCCTCATACGCTTTTATCATAAGAGCATCCCTTATCTACGATGGAGCATTTGATCAGAAGAGAATATGAAGCTGGTTTTAAATTAAATGTTGTTGAAGTAGCAAAAGAAATTGATAACTGCATAGCTGCAACAAAATTTGATGCGTCTGAGAATCTGATGTGAGATTGGAATTAGGGAAGAAGATGTAAAAAAAAAAAAAATGAAGTGTTGAATCTTTGAACAGGAGTGTCAGTCGGGGTCTGATTTTATGATTGATTTTTTGGGTTTCAAGACCCAACTTATATGTGAGCACATTTTGTATTAACACCCACCAGTACTATTTTTATGGATTATTTATTTATGTACAGTGCAGCACTGTTTTTTAGACACTGCTATATATAAGTAAGTCCCACTTTACACTTGTTGTATTTGTGTCCTCATTGCACAAGTCCTCAGCACATTGTTATTGATGCCCTGAGAAACGGGTGATGCCAAAGCTGCGGGCACCTAGGGGATTTCACAAGTAGTTCTAGGAAATGAGCCTCAGCCTAATCCGGTGAAACTATTCGAACTTCCTGTTAGAGTTTAGTTTTCATAAATATGCTACAGTATCGGTCTGCTCCTTGAAGACAAGACATGTCATATACAGTACACTGGAACAGCATATTTGACTGCGAAGCAATGAGTCCATTCATCAAGTTGAGGGCTTTATATAACATCGCTCTAATGTGAGTCCTCCGGCGATACGCATCAATTAAGCAGTTGGTGAGGAAAATGGCTGTTCTGGAAACCCACCAAAGTCAAACCAATTGTGGCTTGGCATAATGCAAAAGAAGGCCTTATAAGTGAACAGATGAGTGTGTGACAAAGATCATGTCAGTGTGCACTCCACGAGTTACAGGCTAGTTTTTCATGTGCTATCTGGTATGCAACTAACATAATTTGCTTCCTGCTCTTTCTCGTCTTTCATCCCGGTTTCACTAAAACCAGAGGACTTGAGTTTTTGAATGAGCTCTTTCTTGATTTAACTGGCACTGCCCAGAGCACACTCCCTGTTGTCTTTCCAGTATGTACTGTAAAAGAATGAGTCTCAACACACTGGGAAGGTTTGGGGCAGACTCCTGTATATCATCCCAGGTTGCAAAAAGGGTTTTGAAATTAGCACTGATGTGCAATGGGTTGAGTTCCAGACTGAACTGATCTGGTGGTGGAGAAGATGGCGGTTTTAAGTGGTGAGGCCGGAAGTGATGTCACCCGAACACGGAAAGCGGAAGTGACGTCTTTCTTGGCACCAGACCCGGAAGTGATATCCATCTTGGCATCAGAACCGGAAGTGACGCCTGTCTTGGCACCGGAACTGGACGTGACGTTGTTGTTGTTAAATCAAGCAGGTTTTCCCCTGCAGATATAACAGAATAAGGTTTAGCGCACCCTGCCACCCTCTGGCCTGGCAGACAATTACCTCCACTTGGTCCATTCAGCTCCCTCCTAATCGTAGCTTTAACAAAAAGGTATAAGAAAATAAAATGAGTGCTGGATTAATATCCAATATAAATGTAAAAATCCAATGTCTTTCAAATCATAAGGTTTACATCATTTCTGTTTATTTTTCTCTTGCATTGGCTTCAACCAGCAGTTGCCTACTTACTGTTATATGCTGCCCTCAGCTGGTGATTCTAAGAACTGCAACCTTCATTCTTGCAGCATGTGGCTAAAAATGAATTGGTGCTTTATTATATACTAGCTGAAACAGCCAGCATTGCACAGGAGGAAAATAAAGTAGTTTTTTTTTTAATGTTTGAAAAAAAATATAATTAAAAAAAAAAAACACAACTTTAAAAATAAAAATAAATTAACAAACAATGAAGAGTCACTCTGTGTCTGCGTGGGTTTCCTCCGGGTGCTCTGGTTTCCTCCCACAGTCCAAAGACATGCAGGTTAGGTGCATTGGTGATCTTAAATTGCCCCTAGTGTGTGCTTGGTGTGTGTGTGCCCTGCGGTGGGCTGGCGCCCTGGCTGCGGTTTGTTTCCTGCCTTGCGCCCTGTGTCGGCTGGGATTGGCTCCAGCAGACCCCCGTGACACTGTAGTTAGGATGTAGCGGGTTGGATAATGAATGGATGGATGGATGAAGAGTCACTAATGTGCTTGCCTTACAGTCTTGTATGTATGTTATCATCCAGTAGACACTCGGAACTGGCCAACTCTATTTAATTTCAAAAGCAACAGGCGGGCACGGCGCTCAAACATAAAGAATCCTGGCAGTCACCTCCAGTTCGCCCTCTGGTGGTCATTCCAAGTGTCAACTGGATGATAACATGCATACAAGACTGCAAGACCACCTACCACCCTACCCAGAAGGGGTGAGTTAGGGTTGATTTCAGACTACAGTATTTTTAGTCAACCAATGAGAAACATTCATTCGGAAGTGACACACATACACAAATTGACTTTTATATATATATATAATGTAGATTGCTCAGTATTTAGTAGAAGCAATCTTTTGAACTAATACAGCCATGAGTCTTCTTGGGAAAGATGCAACAAGTTCTTCACACCTGGATTTGGGGATCCTCTGCCATTCCTCCTTGCAGATCCTCTCCAGTTCTGTCAGGTTGGATGGTAAACGTTGGTGGACAGCCATTTTTAAGTGTCTCCAGAGATGCTCAATTGAGTTTAAGTCAGGGCTCTGGCTGTGCCATTCAAGAACAGTCACAGAGTTGTTGTGAAGCCACTCCTTCGTTATTTTAGCTGTGTGCTTAGGGTCAATGTCTTGTTGGAAGGTAAACCTTCGGCCCAGTCTGAGGTCCTTAGCACTCTGGAGAAGGTTTTTGTCCAGGATATCCCTGTACTTGGCCGCATTCATCTTTCCCTCGATTGCAAGCAGTCGTCCTGTCCCTGCAACTGAAAAACACCCCCAGAGCATGATGCTGCCACCGCCATGCTTCACTGTGGGAACTGTATTGGACAAGTGATGAGCAGTGCCTGGTTGTCTCCACACATACCGCTTAGAATTAAGGCCAAAAAGTTTTATCTTGGTCTCATCAGACCAGAGAATCTTATTTCTCACCATCTCAGAGTCCTTCAGGTGTCTTTTAGCAAACTCCATGCGGGCTGTCATGTGTCTTGCACTGAGGAGAGGCTTCTGACAGGCCACTCTGCCCTAAAGCCCTGACTGCTGGAGGGATGGTTGACTTTCTACAACTTTCTCCCATCTCCTGACTGCATCTCTGGAGCTCAGCCAAAGTGATCTTTGGGTTCTTCTTTACCTCTCTCACCAAGGCTCTTCTCCCCCGGTAGCTCAGCTTGGCCGGAACGGCCAGCTCTAGGAAGGTTTCTGGTCGTCCCAAACGTCTTCCATTTAAGGATTATGGAGGCCACTGTGCTCTTGGGAACCTTAAGTGCAGCAGAATTGCCTTGCCACAATTCTGTCTCTGAGCTCTTCAGGCAGTTCCTTTGACCTCATGATTCTCATTTGCTCTGACATGCATTGTGAGCTGTAAGGTCTTATATAGACAGACAGGTGTGTGGCTTTCCTAATCAAGTCCAATCAGTAGAATCAAACACAGCTGGACTCAAATGAAGGTGATCTCAAGGATGATCAGAAGAAATGGAAATGGAGTTAATTATATGAGTGTCACTGCAAAGTGTCTGAATATTTAGGACCAGGTGATATTTCAGTTTTTTTTTTTTTAATAAATCTGCAACAATTTCAAAAATTCTTTTTTTTGTCTGTCAATATGGGGTGCTGTGTGTACATTAATGAGGAAAAAAATTAATTTAAATGATTTTAGCAAATGGCTGCAATATAACAAATAGTAACAAATTGAAGTGGGTCTGAATACTTTCCGTACCCACTATATATATATATATATATATCCATCCATCCATCCATTTACTAACACGCTGAATCCGAATAGGGTCACGGGGGTCTGCTGGAGCCAATCCCAGCCAACACAGGGCACAAGGCAGGAACCAATCCTGGGCAGGGTGCCAACCCACCGCAGTACACACAAACACACCCACACACCAAGCACACAATAGGGCCAAGTTAGAATCACCAATCCACCTAACCTGCATGTCTTTGGATTGTGGGAGGAAACCGGAGTGCCCGGAGGAAACCCACGCAGACACGGGAGAACATGCAAACTCCACGCAGGGAGGACCCGGGAAGCGAACCCGGGTCTCCTAACTGCGAGGCAGCAGCGCTACCACTGCGCCACCATGCCGCCATATATATATATATATATATATATATATATATATATATATATATATATATATATATATATATATATATATATATATATATATATATATATATATATATATATATATATTTCTTTTCTATTCAAAGACTTGGTAACCGATATTAAATAGAGAGAAGAGCTTCACACACACACTCATGTTTGTCATTCTTTTCCATTATTCTACACTCAATAAATCCTTCAGACTCTTTGCTGTGGCACTCCAAGTGGTACTCATGTGCATTTTGTTTGCCGTCATTCTCCTTGTGCTTTGCCTAAAACTTGACTGGAGTCCACCTAAAAGTCCAACATTAATTGACAGGACTTTGTGACAGATGACTGGGGAAGCTCCTTGACCAGGACATCCCGAAGACAGACGGACCAGGGAGACAATATATTGGAGACAACACATCTCCTTGGAACACGAGAGTACAAACCCCCTGGAATACTCTGGGACCACAGGCTTGGAACTTAGAAGCTCAGCTCTGCTGGGGCCTGTGGTCACCACCAGGGGGTGCCTGGTCAGGTGAGGAGTCCTGGATGGCAGCACTTCTGCCACACTTGAAAGTGCTTCCTGAACAAGGTCCAAAGGTGCCTGGAGTACTTCCGGGTGTCCATTCATCATTTCTGCCCCAACTGGGAGTGCTGCCGGAAAGTAATTGGAAAACACCTGGAATACTTCCGGAAGCGATATTCTGGGAGCCGGAGTTGGGAGGTGGAGGACAGAGCTTGCAAGAGAGGAGTGGAGTCAGAAGAAAGGAAAGACAGAGGAAGAGAAAAGGAAAAGAAGAAGGGACTGAGAAATATTTGTGGGTGATCTGTGCACTGTGTTGTGCTGTACCTGAAGAAAAGAATTAAAAGCATGTGTTTTTAGGACTTGTGTCCCAGTTTCTGTCTGGGGTCATGTTAAACTTCCACAACATTTTTAAGAAAGGCTCACACCCTGTTTGAATTGTGTAATTCCCAAATCCAAAATATTTGGATTGTATGGAAAGTGTAAATAAAAATAGAGAGCAGTGATTGGCCCCGTGACCCTGTGTTAGGATATAGCGGGTTGGACAATGACTGACTGACTGAGTAGTGATTGGTAAATGATCTTTGACCTGGAAACAAAGTAACAGCCAATTACTTAATGTTACAAGTAACACATTTTATTATCTCTCTATTATAAAAAAAAATCTTGGAAGGAGACAAGACGTGATTTTTCTCAGAGAGACACTTTCACGTCCCACGAGACGAGTCTTTGTGGCAAGAGATTTAACCACACACTGGATCAGAAATAAAAGACAAAGAGTAGATGACAAAGTAGAACGTTGTAAAGAATTAAAAAATGTTGGCGTAATACACATGCAGAGAAGGTAAAAGATAATGGAAGTATAGATCAACAGATAAAGGATAGTAAAGATCGCATTAGCGCAAACAAATTATTACTCGGTGAAATAATGGAACAGCGAAAAGAGATTGAATATATTGTTCAGATTTAAACTTTGAGTCGAAGACATGTAGATCGTCTAATTTGTGTTGCCATCAGGGAAAAGTAGTGTTTCTTCCCAATGAAGAGGCCTATTAAAAGATTTGTTGTTTGGTGAAAGTGAAATCCACATACAGACATGCAAAGTTGCTGGCAGAAAGCTCAGGTAAGGGTGCTGGTGATTGAAGTGAGCAGGGGGCAAAGCCCCCTTGGTTTCCAAAAATAAACACTTTTTGTTTTGGATGGCAAGCACAGACTTTGCGATAGAAAACCCAGAAAGGTGTAGACGGCCAGTTGACCAAGGATTTCAGGACTGCGACTTTGTTTCTCTTTCTCTTACAATTTTAATTTCCTCCATTACCAATTGTCTATAGTTCTTTAATTAATTATTTAATGAATAATTCTGGGTTTCCATTTAAGTTAATCAGCTTTCATTTTGTTCTCTGTGTGTTTTAACAAATCTTTAATTCATGATGTGGTGTATGGCCGGCCGTTTATTCCGGCCAATACCCCCAAGCCTCCAGGTGGAGCCCTCCCTGCAGTATGGAGGTTCCCCGAAGACCAGCAGGGCATCATGGACATTGGAGTCTTTATACACAGCCATGCTGGTTGCCATGGGGACCACTAGGAGACGCTGCAGGGAGGAACAATGGGTATTTGCCTTACGCCCAGGAAGTACGCCAGAGTCACGTGGACAAAGGGAACGATGTACTTCCTGGGTGAAGAAAAAAAGGATTTTTATCTGACCCGGAAGTGTTCCAGGTCACACTTCTGGGTCAAGGACTATAAAAAGGACTACAAAACACCAGAGTGTGGAGCTGAGCTGGGTGAAAGGGTGGCAATGCGTCTGGTAATCGGAGGATTGTTTATTGTGATTATTGTTATTGTACATGAGTATAGTGGAGGAGAGGGTGCTTTGTGCACTGTGGCTTAAAAATAAAGTTGATTATTGGACTTTTACCTGGTGTCTGGAGTATTGGACAGGGGTTCAAGGGAGCACTACTGCCCCCTATCTGTCACAATGTGTACCAGTTCTGTATTTAATAATTAGTACAATCTGTACATGTATTTTAATTGAGAATTGTTCACAGCACTTTGTGCCTGCACTAAGTGCAGAATGCAATACAAAAAAATAAATTTTCCTGTATTGCAATTTGATTTTCACACCTGCAACATATTCCAAAAAAAGTCTGGACAGTAAAGAGTTGCCACTTTATAAGGTTGCCTGTCCTTCTCACAGTACTTAATAAACAGCCGGGCCGACTTCTTAAGGGGAGGACCAGGGGAAAGTGCTACATCACCCTGGATGACAGAGGGCAGCCCCCTTGGCTTACTACGGTGACACCGGTGTTGAGCGTAGAAGCTCAAAGTTGCTGGGGCCTGTGACCACTGCCAAGGGGTGCAGGGGTAATGGCTGAGCCCATCACACAACACCTGGGGCACTTCCGGGTGGTCTATAAAAGGAGCCACCTCACTCCATTCAGGAAGCCAGAGATGGGATGAAAAGGGACAAAACTTGCCAGGAGAATTAAAGATAGGAGGAGACAGAGAAAGAATAAAAACAAAGTATGGTGTGCTTGGGACTGTGTGTTACTGGGCTCTGTACTGTGCACTGCTGGTGGAAAACGATTGTAAAGCATTTCCCACTGAAATAATAAAGCCTTGTGTTGTGTGGCTCTTGTGTCTGTGCCTATTGTGTCGGGTGTTTGGGGAGCTATGGGTCCCCTAGTGGTCACAACATATAGATACCAATTTGCGGAGTGTTTCAGCTTTACCTTTTGTAGGACAGACTGACATTATCTATTTTGCCAGGTTGGAGCCCAAATCCTGGCTTAGCAAACCGTAACTCTTATCGCCAGCTAAAAGTCTGTTTGCCTGACTGAGCCTCCTGTTGGAATGCAGCATCTGCCACCTAAGAGACTTGATACCAGACCACGTAACAGCCGTCTCCTTAAGGGGTGAAGATGGCCTCAAGTTCTTAACAGAGGACCACAAGTCAGGGGTGAGTAACATTGATGGCAGAGCGTTGCTCCAGTGGTCAACCACGAGGATGGGCTTACAGTATGTGCACCAAAGATGCCAATTACAAGACCCCTATTCCTCCCATTAAAAATCCTTGTAATGCCCTAAACTAATTGCTGTTCACTCACGACGCTACTATTTGTCCAGACCATAATTTGGCCGTCCACAGCCAGAACCCATAGTTGATAAATCCTTATAGAGTGGGGCAACAACTGAACTTCGAAGTGATTCTTTAACTATAGAGGGCAACTATGCTGGACTGGAAAGGTGGAATACTTGTCTGTTTTGGAGTTTGGATGAGATTGTCCAACCTTGCTGAGCAACAGCAACAAGAAAGAAAAAAAATTACTGTCACGACACGTACACCAAGCAGCCACAAAAAGGTTTGGGGTAGCCGCCCCATATATTGTAGGTTGTTGACACAAAACAAAGGACTGGTATATTGGAGTTCAAAATTGAACTGATTCTCAGGTAGAAAATGGTGGTTTTATGGGTAGGCAGGGGAAGTGATGTCATCAGGACCAGAAGTGGTATCATCGGGGACAGGTGGAATTTCTCGAGTGACTGCTGCCAAAAATCAACGAGGAGACCTCCTTAACAAAGAAGAGAAAGCACGCTGACAAATCCTTTAACCTATCTGGAGAAAGCTGACCAGGAAAGGAACCAAGTGTTGCTCACCTCAAACCATAAGTGTACTTTGATTTTGAGAACCATTAACTGTAACTTAACAGAGAGAACAAAGCCAGCAAATGTAACTATGGCATCGGTGTTAACTGCAACTGAAGATAATTATCTTGAGAAGGATAAGGTCTGGCTATTATACGTTTATCACCCTAAATCTAAAAGGAAAGGGCACGGAGAGAGAGAGAGAGAACTTGGTGTGGTGATGAGGTTGTCCCTGAGCCTGGGCAAAGGCTAGCCATTGTTGGCAAATGAGTGCCACTTTCTGGCAACGGATACTTCATAACAAGCCAGGGAATTTATCCACCTTAACCTCATGAAATGAAGATTCAGGACTCATAAGTTGTGTGCCTTTTCCAATAAGAGAAAGAAATGGATTTATAAGCTATGTGCCTTTCTCTACAGTAGTGAAAAAGTTAAAGCTTTCATTATTTTATGGCGTGTTGTTTCTCTCTCTCTCTATATATATATATATACACATACACAGTGGAACCTTGGTGCACGAACGTCTCGGTTTGCGTACAACTCGGCTCACAACCAAAAAGTTCGCCAAACTTTTGCCTCGGTTCACGACTACACACTCGGTATATGAACAAGCCAGTTTCCCTTTCGGTTTGTGCGCTGATGATTTCCGCACGTGTTGCATTGTTCTCAGTCAGACGTGCCTGCCTGCTGCGGAGGGGGAATGGGGGTACAGCAGAGAGAGAGAGAGAGAGAGAGAGCCGCGTGCCTGAGAGGCTGCTTCATTTAAGCAGAGCCTCTCCCTGTTCATTGTTCTCAGTCAGACGTGCGTGCGTCACCTGCACTTTATTTGTGTTCTACAGTATTTTGTGTGCTTTTGCAGTTAACCATGGCTTCTAAGCAAGTGAAGAGTGGTAAGAAGAAAGTTTTGAAGAAAATTGAAATCGAAGTAAAGAAAGAAATTATTGAAAAGTTTGAGCGTGGCGTTCGTGTTACTTATCTTGCCGCCGAGTACAAGAAGTCAAAATCTACGATTTCGACTATTCTAAAGCAGAAAGAATCTATTAAAGCAGCTGATATTGCAAAAGGAGTTACAGTGCTAACCAGGCAGAAGCTTCAAGTGCTGGAAGAGGTGGAAAAACTGTTTACCAGTTTACTCATTCACCAATTTGAGGACCTTCGTGCTTTCAAGCAGCACAACGTAAACAAAGCCAGACTGCCAGTAATGTGGAGGGCAAACACGAAGGATTGGGTCATAAGGACTTTGTTTTTGGAATGGCTGCATGAGGCTTTCGCTCCTACCAGCTAAACACACCAGAAACCCAAGAAATCACAAGAGAGAAAACACCTGAAGGAAAACATCCCTCCATTGCGGAGCCAGACTCTCCCTCCTCTCCACACAGTTCCTCCACACTTCATGCCAGAACTCGACTCATGCAAGGTTAGTTTTCTTGGTGGTTTTTGTATTACGGATTTTTCAAAGTTAATTTTTCAGTTCGTAGCGTGAATTGTTGCAATGTTACTTTTCTCTTTTTTTAAATGTTCCTTTTTTTCCGTAGTGCTTAAAACTCATTTTAAAAAAAGTGTTTACAGCGATCGGGCTGTAAGGCTAATAGCGTGATCTCCTGCACTGTTACTTTTTTGGTTGCTTGTGGTTGGTTTTTAAATTAAAGTTTGGATTTGTTCAAATGTTCCTCTCTGTTCTGAGACACAGAGAGAGATAAAGAGAGAATGAGCCTGCTCGTGTAGCTGAGCAGAGAGCCTGGGTGTTTTGCCTCAGTGTTAGTCAATGTTTTTACATTAGTTTACTATTACACTGTGCATTCTATGGTGTAACTAACTATATTTTGTGCTTAATCTTTACATATTTGCTTACAGTTCATACGGTCTGGAACGAATTAAATTGTATTTACGTACAAGCCTATAGGAGAAATTGCTTCGGTTTACGACCAGAGTTTTGGAACAAATTATGGTCGTGAACCGAGGTTCCAATGTATGTGTATATAAAAATAAAAACCACGCACCCCTATATCTCGATTGTGGACACCAGGGGGCACATCGACTCCTCAAACACCCAACACAATGGCACAGACCCGAATATAAAATAAATAAAAGGATTTATTCGTGGGAAATTTATTCATCCTTAAATTGTTTCCCACCACACAGTCACAAAACAGCATACTAAAATAAAGTAGTCCTCTCTCTCGGTATGAAAAACCCTCCGATTTTGCATAAATCGTCACTTCTCACATGGTCAAGACGAGTTAGGCCCAGGGTCCAGCAGAGCCTTCACAGCCCCATGATGTGGAGCCCCTTTTGGCATTTGGTTAATGCCAGCCACCACTTCTTACCCTACAGGGACAAACTACACTTTTATTGATCTTTTTGTTTGAGGTATATACTGTAGGTATCTTACGGTCGCACAAGATTCCAGTGGCCTGGCGCTGTTTTTGCCAGACAGCATTTACTTGCACTCAGGGATCAAAGGTGACATCCACAGCAGAAGCATATACTAGAATGCTGTGGCTTTGGCAAGTTCTCGACCATTGCTTTCTATATGGCCTTCCTTTTCTTTTTCGCATTCCAAGTATTCCTTCTCGCTGATGTTAAGGCAGAATCAGTTTTCCTCAAGCCACGACTTCAGTTTTTGCATGAGAAGTTCAAGGGCCTGGCCAAATTCTTTGAGTAGTAGGACATCGTCGGCATGTAGGAGCATCCATAAGATCCCAGTTTGCATATCTGCTGTTACCATGTCCATGCACAAGAAGAAGTGAGTGAGCCAATCCTAATTGTACTCAGACTCTGATGAAGAAAGGCAGAGAGCACATGAAAAACTAGCCTGCACACTGACCTAACCTTTGTCACATACTCATCTGTTCACTTATAAGGACTTCTTTCCATACAATCTGTTATGCCAGCCATAATGGTTTGACTTTGGTGGGTTGCCCAAACAGCCATTTTTCTCACCAACGGCTTAACTGTGCATTTCTCCAGAGCACTCACATTGCAGTAGTGTTCTATAAAGCCCGTAACTTGATGAATGGATCTTCCACAGGATCATATGGTAGTCAATTACACCACATGTTGGCTTCTGGCATGCCATGGAGTTGCGCCATGTGAGAACATGGAGAATATTGTCAAAAGCTTTCTTTGAGGCCATGATGAATCACCTTTATCTTCTTCCTGTAAGTTTCTTTCGGTAGGTGGATTGTATGGACCAGACCCCTTGATGTATCCACATTGATTCGGAGCAACGTTAACTATTTGGAGATGGTGTTGATTGATTATTTGTTCAAAGATCTTTATCATGTGACATAGAGGAATCGCCAACTCCAATCCCTGAGGACCACCATGACTGCAGGTTTTCATTCTAACCTTTTTCTTAATGTTTTTGCTACTAATTAACTTCTTTTGAATTCATTTAAATTGACTTGTTCTTGAAGACTGACCCTTTAATTGTTTCTTTTTCCTTAATTAGCAGCCAAACAATCAAGAGATACAAAATGAGCCAAAGCTGGTGCCCATTATATAATATCTGAAAATAAAGAAGATTAAAGATCAGCTCAGGTCCCTAAAACATTTTAACAGAAAAGAGAAAAATCAGTAGTTTTGGAAATGTCTGCTAATGCACCACAAGAGCAGCAACAAGCCACAAAATTAAAGAACGGGTTTAATTAACAACAAGAATCAGCACCTCATTAAGCAGCTGGTTGGAGTGAAATAGGTTGGAGTCTGAGGCCCTGACTTAGTTGGTCTTCTGTCGGCTCACTCATTTCACAATTCATTTCTGTTTGGGTGCCATTTAAGGAAAGAAATGAAGCAATCCAGAGGAACGATTAAGAAATTCAGGGGAACAAATCTTCAAAAAACAATTAAACTAAAACAAAATAGCAGCACAAACAGGGCACTCAATTTAAAAAAAGGGTCCGATTGAAAACCTGCAGCCATGGTGGTCCTCTAGGACCGAACTTGGCAACCCCGGCCATAGAGGGTGGATTGGTCAGTAAATTGCACCTTCAACGTTCTCAAATTTTCCCTTCCAGATCCATAGATTATGGTACTGGCTGTCCAGTCTTGAAGGACCACAACATCAAGGCCTTGTCAAAATTGCTCCAATTTCAGAAAAGCAATCGGGCATCTTTTAAGCAGAAAATACAAAATGTGTTTGTTTTTATTTTGTCATTGCAAAACACAAGAAAAAAAAAACTTCAAAGGCTTCTGCATTACATTCAAAATTTCTGCAATATATACATACATATATACAGTTTTTAATTTTTTTCTGCTTGTTGCGTTAAGGGTGCGGTGTCACAAGTTAAAGCAACAGTAAAAATTCCTTACAAAAAGCACCTCTTTTTATAAAACACACACACACACAACCCCACCTCACGGCACATGCAGATAAAACAAACAGCGGAAAGAAGCAAAAGAAACCCAGTGGACCCTCATTAACTGGCGTGAGGGGACCGACTTGATATCCAGCACTTCTAATCAAGTCAAAGCCTAAACACAAATTTACAAACAGAACAAAGAGGAACAAAAATCCCGGCCAGCCCCCATCATGCCTTACATTTAAGCTAAAAAGTGAGTTTTTATTTTTATTTTATTTTTTTTAAAACGGTTAAGCGCTCAAAGACGTGGAAGAGTTGGGTGAAGTGTGGTTCCCCAACTGTGGGACACCACACAAGAAAGAAAGTGAACAATCAGGCCCGTTCATTAGCCGCCAGCTTGATGACCAGAGCTTCACGGGCCGCCAGGAAGAGCGTTGATGGAAATACGGAGTCCCGGCGGTTCATGGAAGAGCTGAGCACAACAGCCCACCGCGAGTTCAGACCTACGGGGAGTTCAGTCGTCAGCGACTCTCCAAAGTTGAGCACCACAAGGAAGTGGCTGCACCTCCAGGAACGCGAGAAGGCCAGGACAGTAGTGACATTGGTGGGGATCAGCGAGAATTCAGAGGAGCGCAGAGCCACCTCTCTCAGACGAAGCGATGCCAGTGACTGGAAGAGATGGAAGATGGAATTTCTTATGTGCAGCTGAGCCTGTAAAACAAACAAAGAAAAAGATTAAAAGAGAATGGAGGGGAATTTTATTTATTTAAAAAAAAAAAACACCACACACATTTACAGTCATATGAAAAAGTTTGGGAACCCTTCTCAGCATGCAAAATAATTGACTCTACTTTCAACAATTAAGATACCAGTGGTAAGTCTTTCATATGAAATTAAATCAAATGTGAAACACTGGCTGTGCACAAATGTGGGTCCCCTTGTCATTGTGCTGATTTGAATGCCTGTCACTGCTCAATGCTGATCACTTGGTTGGATGAGCTCGTGAAGCCTTGAACTTCATAGACAGGAGTGTCCAATCATGAGTGGTCAAAGGTATTTAAGGTGGTCAATTGCAAGTTGTGCTTCCTTCCCTTTGACTCTCCTCTGAAGAGTGACAGACAGCTTGGAATCCTCAAAGCAACTCTCAAAAGATCTGAAATCAAAGATTGTTGAGTCTCAAAAAACCATCTCAGGGGTTTAAACTGTCAGCTTCAACTGTAAGGAATGGAATCAGGAAATGGAAGGCCACAGGCACAGTTGCTGTTAAACCCAGCAGGTGTGGTAGGCCAAGAAAAATACAGGAGCGGCATATGACAGGATTGTGAGAATGGTTACAGACAACCCACAGATCACCTCCAAAGACCTGCAAGAACATCTCGCTGCAGATGGTGTATCTGTACATCGTTCTACAATTCAGCGC
Source organism: Polypterus senegalus (assembly GCF_016835505.1). NCBI lineage: Eukaryota > Metazoa > Chordata > Cladistia > Polypteriformes > Polypteridae > Polypterus > Polypterus senegalus. The sequence goes on along the minus strand of NC_053164.1, from coordinate 12,202,040 downwards.
AATTTGCACAAAGAACATCTGTATGGCAGGGTGATGAGAAAGAAGCCCCTTCTGCACTCACCTCACAGAGTCGCTTGTCATATGCAAATGCTCAAGAGACAAAAATTGGAGTTATTTTGTCAGAACAAAAAGTATTTGCATGGTGGAAGAACACCACCGCATTCCAAGAAAAACATCTGCTACCTCCTGTCAAATTTGGTGGAGTTTCCATCATGCTGTGGGGCTGTGTGGCTAGTTCAGGGACTGGGGCCCTTGTTAAAGTTGAGGGTCAGATGAATTCAACCCAATATCAACAAATTCTTCAGGATAATGTTCAAGCATCGGTCACAAAGTTGAAGTTACGCAGGGGTTGGATAGTCCAACAAGACAATGACCCAAAACACAGTTTGTACTTCTCCCTCTGCATGAATGCCTTTGTAGATTTCAATGTTCTGGAATGGCCATCACAGTCCCCTGACTTGAATACCATCAAAAATCTATCTGTCCAGGCTCGGCAGCCATCAAATTGAACTGAACTGGAGAGATTTTGTATGAAGAATGGTCAGAAACACCTCCATCCAGAATCAAGATACTCATCACAGGCTATAGGAGGACAGCGTCTAGAGGCTCAAAGGAGCAAAAGGAGGCTCAACTAAGTATTGATGTCATATCTCTGTTGGGTGCCCACATTTATGCACCTGTCTAATTCTGTTATGACGCATATTGCATAGTTTCTGTTAATCCAATAAACTTAATGTCACTGCTGAAATCCTACTGTTTCCATAAGGCATGTCGTCTATTAAAAGGAAGTTGCTACTTTGAAAGCTCAGCCAATGAGAAACAAAAATCCAAATTAAGATGGGTTCTCAAACTTATTCACAGGACTGTACATTTAATATTTTTTGCACATTTAATCCTGCATTGGCCGAGGGGCAAATATAATCTGCCCAGTTTAGGGCCACTGGGAGCCAGTGATTATCACGGTAGCACTGCATGCAAGGCAGGAAGCAAATGTGTGAGTGAAGAGATGAGCAGAGAGGCCTGTTCCTTGTGGTGTTCCAGCATCACTCACAGTGCCTCACCAACTCTGGTCTGCCCAACAGACAGTCCATTATCCAGTACATTCCAAGCTCATCCACCTGCACGTGTCCGAGTTTACCCCTTTGTTCTGTAGCACTGGTTTCAAAACAGTCCAGAGTTGAACATTTAATCTTAAGTTGACCTCTTTTGTAAGCCACTTGGATAAAAGTAAACGTAGATGCCTCAAATATCCAACAACAACCCTTATCCATCCTGCGTATCACCATACTCTGCATTACCTTCACCTTCGCTGTGCCTGGAGCGTTTAAAAACGGGCGACATGACAACCGGTGGCAACACTAAAGCCACATCATGCCAATCTCTCTCCTTTTGTTTTCAGACTTTTAAAGGGTCTCCTGTCCAATATGATCCAGTCAATCCCACCAAAACACTGACCCTGAACTCACCTCAACTGAATCCTGGTCACCTTCAGAAGAGACTCCTGTTGAGGACTCCGTGACACCTGATTTCTGATGGGCCTTCCACTTCATGCTGGGTGTATTGGTGGGAAACCCATTCTGCATGAAAGCCAAGGACATTTATTAAATTAGTTAGGTCACTTCTGGACAATGGACAATACGTGAAGAAAGATTCTGAGGAAAAGAAACCTTGGCCAAAGCAAGCCTCTCTTATTCATTTCTGGGAACTTGGAATTGGGCCTTTATTTTAATTGAACGTCACCATCTTCACAATTTTGCCTGACCCCAAGACCTCAATGACATTCAATTTGCAAACACTTTCTTTAAAATATTTTGGAACGTACTGCTTGATCCGGTCCTAGCCTATGGATGTACCCAGGGACTACAGAACTGGGAGAGCTACTTTTGGCCTATCATTTTTCATCTTCAATTAAATAGCATCTCGGTACTCAAATGTGGCACTTGGTGCCGCTGCCAAGTTGTCTGCCTGCCTGCCTGCCTGTGGAAAAGTCATCTCTGATGGAGGAGTACTTGGGGAATCCATTCCTGGACAGGTTTATCCATTCCCGGTAATTCGGGAATCCCACATGTCATTCCCGGGCAACGACCGACACTTATTTTTAGTAAAACTACTGCAATATGTTGACACCAATAAAAGACTAACCTTATCTACAAGCAGTTCATGCGGTCATATAAGTACATGTATCTAGTTCAGGGGTACCCACACTTTTTCGGCTTGCCAGCTACTTTTAAAATGACCAGGTCGAAATGATCTTCCTACATTAAAAATGCTATATTATATATATTTGACAGTAAAACTATCTATATATATCTATATATAGTTTACTGTCAAATAATGCAAAGAGTATGCGACATGCGTTTCCCTCTTTACATTGGCATTCGTAGTCTGAATCACAATCTGATTGTATGGGTGCATGTGGGATGACCAGTGTGTGTTAGAAGAAGAGAGATCTCAGACTGGCCACGCTGTATGTCAATCAAGTGGCAAATGCCCTATGGAGGATATATAATAGACTAATGTTTAAAAAAAAATTTTTTTTGAGTGCAACGTGATCTACCTAATCAGATACTGATACACTTGTTCTAAACAACGCCCGCGGCTTGCCGTTGCTTTGAAACACCGCCATTTCAGCTGTTACTGATGCATCCAGTTTCTTCACATCATTCTGTGATGGCAACTTTCTTGGCACAGTTAATGCGGATGCAACAGACTGACACATCGCAATTTCAAGTTGCTGTTCAAAGCTGTTGTCTGACAGATGTCAATGAAGTCCCCCCATCCCGGCATTCGTGAGCTGCAGAGTGCAGACTCCTCCCAGTCCACTGTGCTCAGTCTTAGTGGAAATTGGGAGACTGACGATTGCTGCTGGTTGACTGAATCAATCTGAAAAACACTACACCGAGGGCCAAAAAAACCGGGCACTTATTTTCAACTATAACTGTTATTTCCTGATCAATTTATACACTTTTACACACTATATATGCGAGCTTGGCCATTGCCGGTTTCCTGGGAATTACAGCAGTTTCATTCCCGGAATGTCCGGGAATCCGGAGCCCGGGAATGGATTCCCTACGAGTACTGGAATCGCCGGGTAGCAGTGTCCTTTCATCATATTAGCGAGCCCACCCCCGACTCCGCTGTGAAATGGCCAGTAGGGGGGAGGCAGCTTGATGCCCGAGGTCTCCAGGAATCCTATTATGTGATATCATCTGCTCTTGCATTTTGCTCTCTACTTCTAATATTACTATTGTACTATTGTATTGAGGAGGACTTGTGTTCTGTGCTTTGTATTTTTATTTATTTTTTTTTTTTTTTATACTTACTGCACTCCCAACCTACCTGGAAAGGGGTCTCTCTTCAAAATTGCCTTTCCTGAGATCTCTTCCATTTTTTTCCCCTACATGGGTTTTATTTGGGAGGGGCGGGGGTGTTTTCTCATCTTCTTAGAGATTCAAGGCTGGGGGGCTGTCAAAAGACAGGGCCTGTTAAAGCCCATTACGGTACTACTTGTGCGATTTTGGGCTATACAAAAATAGATTGCATTGTCTACATCTACAGGGTGGTCCAGGTCTAATTATGCAGATCCAGATCGTCTGGATGACTGATTTAAGCAGGGACGATTCCAGTTCAGCACGAAGACGATTCTTCATGTCGTCCATTCGCACACTTCTCGATGGTCCAGGATTTCTATTTCTATGTAATAAACTTAAGTTATAGCGTAATGAAAATTGCATAATTAGATCTGGAACACCCTACACACAAAGGTTAATTTGGACGTTGTAAATGCATTGTTACAGCATAAGAGATCACATTGAAAATACTGAATGGATAAATCTTTGTTCATGCAGAACATAATGAGACTTTCTAGGGTATTGAATACTTTTGTACATGTCACACACACACACACACACACACACACGAGAATCTGCAGCAACCAGGGGGATCGAAAGATGGGAATGCCATGCCAAACCAGGGGGTAGCAGTGTGTACTAATCCTTTTTTTCTCCTGCAGACCATCAGAGGGAAACCCCACCTGAGCCTATTAACATCACTTCCAGTTTCGGGCCCCCCAATGATGTCACTTCCTCTAAATCGTCTATGAAAATACTATCTTGTGCCTGTTAATTTAGTTCTGTCTTGAACTCAATCTGTATGACCTACAAATTGCCGATTTTATTTCATCTGTTCCAAGTGTACTGGGGGGCTACCCCAAATCTTTTTCTGTCTCCCTATTGTCTTTCACACCCCACTGTATACATACAAGTACAGCCAAAGTGAAGGCATTGAAAGAGTGCAATAATCACTTGGCTCTTCCATGAGGCGTCATTGACTACTAAAGTTCCATTTGAAGGAGCTCAGTTACGTTTGATTGATCGACGTCACATCCATGCAGATGGGCTGCTGGCTAGAGACCCCCAGACGAGATTTAAATTCCCACACCTTCAGCGAGCCAGACTTTGAAGAACAATTACAAACTTATGAAATGTTTCGGTTTATCACAGAACAGGGGTCCCCAACTCCGGTCCTGGAGGGCCCCAGTGGCTGCAGGTTTTCATTCTAACCCACTTCTTAATTAGTGACCTGTTTTTTCTGCTAATTGTCTTCTTTTGAATTCATTTCAATGGACTTGCTTTTGAAGACTCAGACCCCTTTGTTGTTTCTTTTTCCTTAACTAGCAGCCAAACAATAATGAGCTACAAAATGAGCCAAAACAGAACCAGCAAACTGTGACCATCACACAATATCAGAAAAAGAAATGTTGATTTGCTCAGGTAACCAAAACATTTTATTTAAAAATTTTATTGAAATTATTAAAATCAAATAACTTCCGATACAAGCAAGTCAAGTTTTACAAAACTAGCTTAGAAAGAAATCAACTCCCACCCCTGAGAAAGAGAGCTAGGCCAACAGAATAAAACTTTGAAATTTCTATAGTCGCAGTGATGCACTGGCGAGTAGAAGGAATATGATCTTGAGTTTGGGTTTAGAAACCTCCAGGGGTCTGATAAGTCGTGGTCAGTTACAAACTGTGTAATTGTCTTTGCAGTGTTAGATGTCATCGCTAACGTATGGCAGAGTGCCTATCTAGGTCTGGATTTAAAACACAATTAAAGTCCCCAGCCATTATAATGTTAGGAGTGTTCACATTGGGAATGGAGGCAAATACATTTTGGATGACGTCCTTATCATCCACATTGGGTGCGTAGATATTTACCAAGATCAATTTATGGTTAAATAAATTGCGCAAGATAATCACATACAGGTGCTGGTCATAAAATTAGAATATCATGACAAAGTTGATTCATTTCAGTAATTCCATTCAAAAAGTGAAACTTGTATATTAGATTCATTCATTACACACAGACTGATCTATTTCAAATGTTTATTTCTTTTAATTTTGATGATTATAACTGACAACTAATGAAAGTCCCAAATTCAGTATCTCAGAAAATTAGAATATTGTGAAAAGGATCAATATTGAAGACACCTGGTGCCACACTCTAATCAATTAGCTAAAAAACTGGTCTCTCAGTCGAGTTCTGTACGCTACACAGTCATAGGGGAAGACTGCTGACTTGACAGTTGTCCAAAAGACGACCATTGACACCTTGAACAAGGAGGGCAAGACACAAAAGGTCATTGCTAAAGAGGCTGGCTGTTCACAGAGCTCTGTGTCCAAGCACATTAATAGAGAGAGAGGCAAAGGGAAGGACAAGATGTGGTAGAAAAAAGTGTACAAGCAATAGGGATAACCGCACCCTGGAGAGGATTGTGAAACAAAACCCATTCAAAACTGTGGGGGAGATTCACAAAGAGTGGACTGCAGCTGGAGTCAGTGCTTCAAGAACCACCAGGCACAGACGTATGCAAGACATGGGTTTCAGCTGTCGCATTCCTTGTGTCAAGCCACTCTGAACAAGAGACAGCATCAGAAGCGTCTCGACTGGACTGCTGCTGAGTGGTCCAAAGTTATGTTCTCTGATGAAAGTAAATTTTGCATTTCCTTTGGAAATCAAGGTCCCAGAGTCTGGAGGAAGAGAGGAGAGGCACAGAATCCACGTTGCTTGAGGTCCAGTGTAAAGTTTCCACAGTCAGTGATGGTTTGGGGTGCCATGTCATCTGCTGGTGTTGGTCCATTGTGTTTTCTGAGGTCCAAGGTCAACGCAGCCGTCTACCAGGAAGTTTTAGAGCACTTCCTGCTGCTGATGAACTTTATGGAGATGCAGATTTCATTTTCCAACGGGACCTGGCACCTGCACACAGTGCCAAAGCTACCAGTACCTGGTTTAAGGACCATGGTATCCCTGTTCTTGATTGGCCAGCAAACTCGCCTGACCTTAACCCCATAGAAAATCTATGGGGTATTGTGAAGAGGAAGGTGCAATACGCCAGAGCCAACAATTCAGAAGCAACATGGGCTCTCGTAACACCTGAGCAGTGCCACAGACTGATCGACTCCATGCCACGCCGCATTGCTGCAGTAATCCAGGCCAAAGGAGCCCCAACTAAATATTGAGTGCTGTACATGCTCATACTTTTCATGTTCATACCTTTCAGTTGGCCAACATTTCTAAAAATCCTTTTTTTGCATTGGTCTTAATTCATATTCTAATTTTCTGAGATACTGAATTTGGGACTTTCATTAGTTGTCAGTTATAATCATCAAAATTAAAAGAAATAAACATTTGAAATACATCAGTCTGTGTGTAATGAATGAATCTAATATACAAGTTTCACTTTTTGAATGGAATTACTGAAATAAATCAACTTTGTCATGATATTCTAATTTTATGACCAGCACCTGTATCTCCCTTCAGGATCGTATACTACAAATGAGACTGTTCCAAGTATAAGAATTCCCACACCTCTAGTTTTCTTTGTAAAACTGGAATGGAATATTTGGCCAGTTCAGTCTCTGTGCAGTTGATACTGACCCTTGCTTAATAAGTGGGTCTCCTGTAAAAATACTATTTTAGCCTTTAGACCACTTAGAGGAGAGAATATTTTCTCTTTAATTCGTGATTGAGACCTTTAACATTCCAGCTGACAAAGTTCATGGTTTGGTAATGGAGACATTGCTACTAAACTTGTTGTCATTTTGTAGTCTTAATTTAAGATAAGTCAGCTTTGACCTTAATTTCCAATTTTCCCAGGAGTTATTGCCATGAAGCACATGATGTTGCTTTGGCATAAGTATAAAGATTAAAAGGATAGATTAGAATTAGGGGTGGCACGGTGGCACTGCTGCCTTGCAGTTAGGAGACCCGGGTTCGCATCCCGTGTCCTTCCTGTGTAGAGTTTGCATGTTCTCCCCGTGTCTGCGTGTGTTTCCTCCTACAGTCCAAAGACATGCAGGTTAGGTATATTGGCGATCCTAAATTGTCACTAGTGTGTGCAAGTGGGTAGGAGTGTGCGCGCCCTGCGGTGGGCTGACACCCTGCCCGGGGTTTATTTCCTGTCGTGCACCCTGCGTTGGCTGGGATTGGCTCCAGCAGACAACCCCGTGACCCTGTAGTTAGAATATAGCGGGTTAGATAAAGGATGGATGGATTAGAATTAGTTTGCTTTCTCTCTCTTCCCCTGGTTCCCCAAAACATTTTAAAAGTGCTCTTATAAAATAGCAGAGCGAAAGTTTTGGAGATGTCTGCTATTGTACAATGAGAGCAGCAACAAGCCATGGAATTAAAGAACAGGTTTAATTAACAACAAGACTTGACGCCTAATTAAGCAACTGGTTGGAGTTTGAGGCCCTGACTTCGTTGGTCTTCTGTTGGCTCCCTCACTTCACATTTCATTTCTTTTTGGGTGCCATTTAAAAAAAAGAAATGAAGCAATTCAGAGGAATAATGAAATACTGGGGAACAAATCGTAAAAAAAAGCAATATCATTAAAATGAATACAAAAGAAGTTGTTAATTCGCAGAAAAAAAATAAAACACAGGTCACTAATTAAAAAAAGGGTTACAATGAAAACTTGCAGCCACTGGGGCCTTCCAGGACCAGAGTTGGGGACCCCTGCCAAAGGTAAAAATAAAAAATAATCTAAAATTGCTGGAGTAGCAAAGTTTGCAAAACACAAAATTTGTGTCACTGCCAAATCTTTTGGCCATTACTGTAGTTCACGGGAGCATTTTCTGGAAGAGATTTATTTATCCCAAAAAAAAAAATACAAGTGTTTGTGAGCATGTGACTGGGCAACTTGACATGTAGATTTTTTCCCCCCCCCCATGAATGTGCTCTGCGATTGTTCAATGCAAGTTTCTGATAGAACAGAATTCTATGGTTATCTCTGTTCTGCATGGCAAAAGGAAATATTTTGTCAGTTTTTCTTGGAAATACATGGGGTAAGCAATATATAAAAATAATTTCTGGGTGGATCTGTCCTTTAAAGTGTCCCCGTAAAACTATTATTAATGCACACCACTTACTGAATTGAACGGTGTTTGTGAAATGATTTCCTTGCAGTTCCTTCTATAGTTGCCTGAAATAAAGTTAAATAAGAGAAGGGAGCTGTGAAGAAACAAGTCTAAAACTATAAAGAGTCCTTCCGTGAATCAGATGCGAGGATTGAAACCAACACTTCAAGCCTTACCAGCTAGGGTGGGCAGAAATCAGTCCTGGAGGGCTTTTGTTTCAACCCAGTTGCCTAAATAAAGCACGAACAAGCCATGAAATTAAATTATTGGCAAGGATCGTTCTCTAACTCTGCTATGTCAGTTCATTCTCATATTTTAGATTTTCTTCCCCTTTTTTAAGGATATCATCCAAATGATTTAAAGGCTAAAATGGAGGAGTGATTCTCAGTCCTTCACTTTTTTTCTCTTTACTCTACTTCCCAGTGCCTGATAAATACACACACAGGTGTAAATGGAAACACGCTAAATGGAGAAATGCTGGTTTGTTTGGTTATTTGCATCTTATTGCTAATAAGTAGTGATTAAAAACCACAATACAGCTGTTTAAGACTAAAATAAGCAATAAGGAATTAATATCTTGGCAAGCGAGACAATTAAAATGATGCAGAAGTGTTACTTGAGCAATAAGAGCTTCTTATTAAGCAATTTGGTTGGACCAAAAACCTGCAGCCCTCCAGGAATGACTTTGCCCACCCCTGCTTTACAGCCCATCCTATGCTCATCACATTTCCCTTCTTATGCTTAAGAATGACAACAACATCCACATTCACCGCCATTAAGTTTCACTTCATCTCGTCAAGGCATCTTAAACCTCTCTGCACTGCACGATGGAGACAATGCCACCTCAGTTTCAATCTGCAACTTACCTGAAGTTCTGCCAGACCAATCTCATCGCCATAGTAGATAAAGTGGGGACCAGGTAACGTAAAGGAGAGGACAGCAAAGACACGCTGCAGATCGGCCACCTGAGAGGCCATGTGGCCCACACCGGGCCCGCCAACCTAGAAAGAAAAATGGAGGTTGGAATTGAAGGCCTAAGATTAATAATGGACAAATCAAACTGGTTGAAGTCCCTAACATCACTAGAGAGGAGCCTATGGCAGTTTGAGGCCTACTTTTAACCAGCTACTTACCCCTTGGTACACACTCTTAGGGATGTGAATGACCACCTCACCACTTCCAATATGAAGAAAAAGCTGGGCAGACTCCAAGTTGGCAAGGCAGCAGTCTTAAAGACATCAGTTGTCACCTCAATTATGTGACTCTACCCCAACAATGTGGAGGTCTTCACAACTAGAAGGGGTTCCAGTATTGTGGAAGACATCTTGTCTGGAGTCCATCATCAAAGAAAGATAAAACTGGAGAACTGAATGACTAAAGAACTTGGGCCTGATAATTTCAGCTCATGAAAACCTGGAGAAGGCTTAACTCAAATCTCACCCCAGACGGATACAGGAATGCACTCCCTGCCTGACTGCTACAGTAGACCTACTTCTATCTACTGTGATGAGCGGCCATGGCCATTACCTGGCTGAGATGGAAAGACCGGGAGAGAGAGCATCGGTAGGGCATTATCTTCCCTGGGGAGCTAGAGGGCAGTCCTCCTGGGTGGCTGTGGTGCCATGGATTCCTGCAGGGCAAGCTGGGAGTTGGAGTTTGGCACAGTCCTGTTGGGTTTCGTGGGGACAGCAGAGCCCTACATTGGGCTTTCACCACACCTGGGAGTGATTCCAGGTCCAATTAATGAGCAACCTGGAGCACCCCCAGGGTCTGCTTAAAAGGAGCCCCCCTCAGTCCATTGGGGGAGCCAGAGTTGGGATGACCTGGATGAAGCTTGCCAGGAGAGGAGTGGAGGCAGAGAAGAACAAAAAGAAAGAGTTTTGTGCTGAACAGTGTATTTTGGTGCTCTATTATGCTGTGCTCTGGGGAACAAGAAATAAGCACTTCCCAGCTCGGAATAAAGAGTGTTGAATGTTGCATCTGCGTCCCTGCCTACCTGTGTCAGGGTTGGGGTGGCTGAACACACCCCAGGTTTCCAAAATACAGGGTGGTCCAGATCTAATTATGCAGATCCAGATCGTCTGGATGATTGATTTATGTGGGGACAATTCCAGTTCGGCGCAAAGACCGAGCCTTCATGTCGTCAGGTCACACACTTCGATGGTCCTGGATTTTTTGGCCGATTTTCTATGTAATAAATTTAAGTTATAGCGCAATGAAAATTGCAGAATTAGATCTGGACCACCCTATACATTGGGATGGTAGATACTGTACGTGAGGATCATGTTTTTTTTTTATTTCTGCAGCACCTTTAACAATTTTATACATTTACATATTTCAAGTGCTGGGATAAATGGATAGGTTGTCCTAGAAGAGTTGGAGGTTGGTTTCCACAATGGAAGAACATGAGGTTTTTGCCTAAAGTTATCTTCCCGACCTGTGCACACCATGGAAGCATCCCGTTGGTGGGACACCCATAGAAATATCCGCAGGGCAGGCTGGTAATTGTATTCCCATGGGAATTGGGCTTCTTGGGGTGCCACCAGGGGGAGCTGCAGGGGATCATTAGGACTTCTGCCTAACTTGAAAATGCTTCTAGTGTAAAAAACTGTGGCAATGGAAATACTCCCAGGGTCTGGCATAAATGAAGGTGAGGTTCCTGCAAGGGCTGTCAGAGTTGGGAGGAGTGTGGAATTAATGAGGAGATCTATTATTATTGCAGAAGAGAATTTGGAGTAGGGTGGAGGTAAAAATAAATAAATAAAGATCTTGTGTTTGAGTCTAGGACTGTGTTGTGTAGTTTCTGGGGATGGCAGGTTTAGGGTGCTACTATGCTGCCCGGTGGTCACAGTATCTACAAAATGGAGAGTTGATTGCATCACTGACCCACTCCCTTACTTGTCCACGTACCATTCTGCTAAATGGGGAATGGGGTTTACATCTAGAGAAGTAGGTTATCCATTTAGGAAGGACATGCATGGATATCTGTATCTATAGATATTTATGGGTAACCCTGCCTCTATTTTAGAAAAACACTAGAAACCCCAAAATCTCAACAATGCCTCAATGGATTATATTGAATTCAGTAGCGTTGTAGAAAAAAAAAAAAAAAAGTTAGCCAATTCAGGAGGTTTCAATTGGTTGATATTGCAACAGTGTTGGACAAGTGACATCGGCCAGGGATGGATCACCAAATAATGTGCTGGCATTACATCAATGGCAGGACCGCCTATAGAAATGCCAACTCTGCAGAGTCGCGCATGCTTTATCAACCAGTGTGGCAAAAGGCAAGCAGTTCTTTTAAGGTTGGCAAACCAAACCCAAAGATCCATAGAAAGTGCAGAGAATCCATCCATTGTGGTGCTTAGCTCCAACACTACAGGAATGAGGTAATGAGGATGACCTAAGGGTCCAACTTAGCAGAGCACCAAGTGCTTTGAAGACCTAAAACAAACCTGCGTGACTCTTCAGAGAAGGTGCTGGAGAATCACGAGGCTCAGATCCATAACCTGGAAGGCCATTTGCAGCAAATGTCACTCCAAGTTGCAGTACAAGCATGGGGAGAGACTGACACCTTTGTAGCACCACCATCTGCTAAAGTCCATTAGCCCAGGTGTGTGGAGTTCCACACTCATGGAGCTGGGGAAAATTGTGGCAGATTTAGTTGCCATCGACCACCAAGTGAGTTGTGAGAAGCAGGAACGGTGCTAACAAATAAGCAGGAAAAAGGACAAATGAAGATTATAGAAATGTTGTGAACCAGCAGTGAAGGGAAGAGTTTCAATGGTAAGAATCAGACCTTGAATGTGGCTTGCAGCTCCAGTTCAGTAAAGGAAAACAGCAAAGAGACTGGGACATCTGCATCTTCACACAAGGAGGTTCACCTGCCTTCCTACAGCTGACCAGACGAACACTTGTGATACCGTATGACAGCACAGCACTTCGCATCCTAATTGTGCCCCCTGCCAGTGCAGAAGGCAACATCCCTGCTGCATCATCTGACAACACAGCGATTCAGAGCCCTACTGATGTACCCTTGTCACAGGCTGCATGACCGTAGTGCAAGAGAAGACCACCCCTGCGTTTTCAACAAGTTTCTGTTCTGTTGCAAAGAGTTTGAAGTGGCCAAAGGGGACAGCAACTCTGAATGGAGAGCTATACAAGGACACTGAATGAGATGCATCAGCTTTCAAAACTCCACTTAAGTCCTCCTGTCTAATACACTACTTGGTCTCTTATTCCACGTGTCTATAGTTCTCAGTATGAAGAAAAACGTCCTAATGTTTGTGTGACATTTAGCCTTAAGATTCCAACTGCCTCCTCATGTTCTTGATGAACTGATTTTAAAGTCACAGACTCAAGCCACTGGACTAATTCCCTTCATAATTTTAAACACTTCACTCAGGTTTCCTCTTCATCAGTCAAGCTCCTTTAATCTTTTCTCATAACTCATCCCCTGTAGCCCTGAATCAGCCTCGTCGCTCTTCTCTGGACCTTCTCTTGTGCTGCTATGTCTTTTTTGTACTCTGGAGACCAAAACTGCACCCAGTACTCCTGATGAGGCCTCACCAGTATGTTATAAAGCTTGAGCTTATATGTACACACACACACACACACACACACACACACACACACACACACACTATATGTAGCAGTGGGCTGGCGCCCTGCCCAGTGTTGGCTGGGATTGGCTCCAGCGGACCCCCGTGACTCAGTCGTTGGGATAAAGCGGGTTGGATAATGGATGGATAGATATATATTCAATACACACACACACAAGGCGGTCCAGATCGTCTGAATGACTTTGATTTACGTGGGGACGATTCCAGTTCAACAAGACAATTGTTCATGTCATCAGTTCGCACACTTCGATGGTTCGAGATTTTTCGGGTGATTTTCTATGTAATAAACTCAAGTTATAGTGTCATGAAAACTGCATAATTAGATCTGGACCAATATATTATAAAATAAAAATTATAATAAAAATTCACTAAGGCAAGACAACCATGGAAAGCACGCCAGAAGGGGAGTGGACTCACTAAGCTGCCAACAAGTGAGACACCTATGGCGCACACAGGAAGCAGCCACGCCCACCAACTCCAAGACCATTGGATACGACGACAACTCACAGAGCCACGCCTACCAACTCAGACATGACGACACAGAAAAACCGGCGTCATTTATATTCGTCTGTCGTAGAGGTCACATGCAGCTCCGACCCACGTTGACTGTTCATAGAGGCATGTTTCTCGCGGAGGTGAATCGCCATATTCAGCGTGTAAACCTTTTTGCGAGGGGTATCCCATGGGATCCTTAAAACATTCCTTTACAACTGAGGTTAAAACACAATGAAGTGAGCAGTCTTTAAAAAATTTGAGTTTTCGATTACGACGCATGACCGCATGCACCATAGCAAACTGTTTTACACGCTACATACAGCAATTCTCATCCGCAACAAACATGCGTCTTCTTAGATGCTCCTGCACTTTGTACACAACCTCTCCTACCTCGCTACCACCGTGGTCGGGTGTCTTGGTGGATTACATATAGAAAGGCAGCCAAAACCGCACAGAGCAATGAAAAGTCTATGCGAGTCACAGGCACATGAGCAGGCAGTGCATACCGAACGAGAAATCAGCAGACTAGCATGACGGAGGGAGCGGAGTGGACGTCCTTCTCCTCTCCTCCCGTTCCACCCTCTGCGCCCGAGCGTCTCACGGACGATTGTGTGTGGCTTTGTTCCGTGCATTGGTTAAAACCCAATGAAGGAGGCAGTCTTTAAAAACCAATAAGCCCTGTGCCTCTGTTTCATTACCGTCTCACCTGCTTCACCAATGCAGGCCCTGCAACAGTCGAGACGCTCTCTTGGCAGCTGACCTTCTCGGTGTCTGACCGGTTCACACAGAGGCACCACATGACCAGGCAATGTGTATGCTTCGAGAACGAGGGTGGACGCGACAAGACTATCTAAGAGGCGGCATGTTTGTCACAGATGTAAATCGCTGTATGCAGCGTGTAAAACGCTGTAGTGTATGTTGACCTCTCCAGAGTTGCATCATTTCATTTACCTACAGTCGTATACACAATGAAGTGAGCAGTCTTTAAAAAACGAGTTTTCGGTTACAACGCACGACCGCGTGCAACATAGCAAACTGTTTAACATGCTACATACAGCAATTCACATCCGCAAACATACGTCTTCTTAGATGCTCCTGCTTAGACCTCGCTGCTACCGTGGTCGGGTGTCTTGGTGGATTACATATAGAAAGGCAGCCAAAACCGCACAGAGCAATGAAAAGTCTACGCGAGTCACAGGAGCATCAGGACTGTGCAAAGACGACAACGACTCGAGTGACGAGTTGGAGGTGGGCACATGAGCAGGCAGTGTATACTGGATGAGAAATCAGCACACTAGCATGACGGAGGGAGCGAGTGGACGTCCTTCTCCTCTCCTCACATTCCACCCTCCGCGCCTGAGCGCCGCACGGACGGTTGTGTGTTGGTTCGTTCCGTGCATTGTTACAATGTTGCTTTTCTTGACGATTTATTAATTACCAATTTTTCAAATGTTAATTTTCTTTCCGTGTTTAAAAATTATTAAAAATCCGGCCTGATTATGTGGCGTATATATAGTGGTGGAAGGCCAGCTTCATATTCCGGCCCAGGCCGCCAGGAGGAGCTCTCCCGAGAGCATGGACGTGCCCCGAGGACTATGTAGCTTTTATGCACAGCCCTGCTGGATACCTTGGGGACAACTAGGAGTTGCTGTCAGGAGGCCAGTGGACTCATTTATGCCCTATAACCCGGAAGTGCATCATAATCCCGTTACAGGAAGAAACGACGTTCTTCTGGGGTGAAGATAAGGACTATTTACCCTGACCAGGAAGGAATAAGAACTTGTGAACTGTTGGGCAGGAACACCTCCGGGTCAGGGAGTATAAAAGAACCATGGGAACTCCCAGACAATGAGCTGAGCGGTAGGAGGCCAACGAGTCTGGGAGTGGAGGATTGATTATTGTTGATATTATTGTGTTTATTTGCGAGTACAGTGTGGAGGGTGCTTAGTGCACATAATTATTATAATAAAAGAATTATTGCACTTTCACCTGACATACATACGATACCTACCTACCCACCCAAAACACACCCACACACACACAATGATTCAGTAATGTTGAATTTAAATCACTTTGTGCCATCCAGTTTCATAAGTTTTATATAAAACAAACAAATGAGGGACAGCTGATCACTCACCACCCAGATTGGCCAGGAAGTGGGCTGCCCTTGAAGTGCCTGGCGCACAGCTTCATGCAGGGAAGACCCTTTGACAGAAGGTGGCAGGAGCTGCTGGGTGTACAGCAGAGGAGCCAGTGAGCCATTAGTCTTTTGAAAAGCAGTTGTTTCTGTTCGCAAGAGGCCATTCACATCAGAGACGATGAGGACCCTGAAAGTACAACAATCATCATAAATCAGGCTGCCCACCTCTGTGAGAAGAAGAAGAATGGATAGATCTTTGGAATTTCCAATCCACCTTAAACAAAAAAGACAAGTACCTGTGTATCCATGTGGTCATCTGGTTTACTATGTTATCCAACAGATGGTGCATCACAAACATTAGCACTGCTTTAAGGAGCCCCACACCAAAATGGCATGGAACAAAAACATAACTATGATTATGTCTGCAAAGGCAGCACCCATCAGCCCCATTACGTTACGTGACTGCTACGCAATAAAAGCAACACACACATAACCCCAACATAAAAAAAAAACCTAACAGGGTGGTTCTTCTTCTGAATTGGATCAAATAGTTCAATTACCTTTGATCGTCTTGTCTGTCTGGACTGTGGTGTTTTAGCGCTCTTCTCCAGTGCAATAAAGTCTATTCAATGGGAAGAAAGCAAATGGTACGGATGGTAGGACACACCATTAGCTAGAGACAAACCATAAACGAGGCAAATGGACACCCAGTTGTTCCAAAACTTCCACACATTTAGCCCAATGAAGGGTGGTCTGGAGTAGCATGGCAGTTAGCACTGCTATCCGGATTTGAACCCCATACCCCAGGTGTTTTCTGTGTGGGTTACGCACATTCCCTGTCCGCGATTGAGACTTTCTTCTGCATACATCTTCAAAGACACACACATTATTCTGTAACTCTGAACTGGCCACAGTGAAGGAGAATGGATGCGTGTGTGGGGGAGAACCCCTGATGCTACTGGTGCCCCATTCAAGTTTGGTTCCTGCCCTGCACCGGATGCCAGGACAGGTGTTGCCCAGTAATAACCCTGAATTTGGATGAAATGGGTTTGGTAATAAATATATGTAAGTAAGAGCAAGTTTGGTCTTGCATTTAATATTTTACACTAGCTGTCCCCCGCAGCTTTGCCCACATAGTAGTGAAACAGGACAAACTTTAAAAATCAATAATAAAAAAAAAATTAAGAAAATGTAATTCTGGCCAAGCGGAAGGCAAGTATGCTCCAACGTCAGACATTGGCACTGTATCTGATCGTGTTCAGCTCTGACAGGAAAGAGTCCCCCGTGTGGGGAGAAGAGCACATGGCTGTCAGCACCTCTGTCTAGCAATCAGCAGCTACCCTCCAAAACACACGTAGCTCTGATCTCTCACAAAAACATCAAGCGTTACTCCTTAACAATCTGTAGATGATAATGTCCGTTGAGACAACAGGTATCGGTAGCTAAGCAGAGGCAAGGTGCACTCCAAAACGCGTCGAGACGTAGACTAACTCTAACGGAGGACGGCGAGTGAATGTGGAAGGCTCCGCCCCCTCTGCTCTTGGCCCACAGCCAGAATTGTGGAAATAAAATCAGTACTGCAAGCAAACTATGATATGAGGAGAAAAGTTGCAAAATCAACACACATACACACACACACACACACACACACATACACACATACACACACAAAAATAACCTGATCTAAATCTGTTAAGTAGTTCCCTCATGAAAAGCAGAGACACATACAGACAGATGTTGGATTTTATATTATACTAGCTGTGTAAGCCCGTGCTGTAAGACGCCCCAGCTCCTAGAAACTATTGAACTCGTCAGAAGACAAAAATGAAATTCACAGTCGGCAGTTTCATTTTGCTGGTGTGATCGTCCCTCTATTGTCTATCAGTGGCTAAGTGAATTTCTCTCTCCTCAGGAGGTTTTGTTTTGCTGACGTGCTCCCCTCGCTTGTGTATTAGCAGCTAAGCAAGTTTCTCTGTCCTCTAAGGTTTCGATTTGCCGATGTGATCGTCCCTCCATTGTCTATCAGTGGCTAAGTGAATTTCTCTGAAATCGGAGGTTTAATTTTGCCGATGTGCTCACCTCGCTTGTGTATTAGCGGCTAAGCATTTTTTTTTCCTCCTTGGCGGTTTCGTTTTGCTGACGTACTCGCTTCGCTTGTGTATTAGTGGCTAAGCAAGTTTATCATTCCTTGGCGGTTTCACTTTCACAGAGTTGCTTTCTTTTGGCTTCATGTTGTAGCCTTGTACTTCGTTCTTCTTCCAACTCGTTAACTTGAGACTGCCTTGCCAGCTCTTTGAGCGTCATGCTGTAGCCTCGCACTTCCGGGTCTGACAGACAGACACTTCCACACGTAGACGTTTATATAGAAGAGTGCGATGGTCTGGGCTTCTTCTGCTGGAGTTGTAGAGAGAGTGACTGGCTTTCTAAATCCAAAGGGTTACCACAGTTTGGCTGTTCTATTAGAAAAAGGTGCAGGCTACTTGGATGAATCAAAAATTTGAATACAATTTTGCACACTTAATGATTCCTTCGCTATTTTGCCATTGTTTATTTGTTCTATTCCTTGATTTTATGAAACTTTAAAGACATTAAACTGTCTGCATTTCAAGAAAAAATGAAAAAAAAAAAAACTGAGCCGTTCCAAAACTTTTGACCAATAGTGTATATATTTGTTATTAATGTCAAACTTTATATATCCTGCCAGGTACAACATAATGTCTAAAAACATTCAACTTTCAACTGCAGTCGTGGCTTGGGGAGATTTATGACTGTATTAGAGAACACAAGACTTCTTCATGGAGAAAGCCACTAGCTGAAATTCAAACACAGACTGGCTGGCAAGCCTTGGGGACTAAATTTGGCCAAAATAAGGAGAGCTGGACTGTGGGGAGCCGAGTCATAATTAACAGCTGAATCGTGAACCCTTCACGCGATGCGACGCATACTCCAGCGGAAAATCCTGCTACGCAAGTGTCTTGCCGTTTATGTAAATCTGGAAGAATCCACCAGGCGGAAGTGCAAGATATCATCACGGTGAGAACAGGTTCAGCTTTGCTGCGTTGTGAATTTCCTTAAACACCCATTAAATTCTGATGACACTTTACCGCAATATTTTTGAAAAGAATGTTTATTGATTAAATCCAGAGATGTGTCCATTCCAGATAGCATTGGGCACGAGGCTGAAACAATCTCTGGATGGGGCATCACCAAATCTGCATATCTTTGGAAGGAAACCCAGCAGGAAAACATGTAAACTCCAGGCAGGGAATACCAGCAGTGCTACCGCTCTGCCAACGTGTCACCCCCATGTGTGTTAACAACAGTATTCACTATTTAAACTAAATTAATGACTTCTGTATAAATCTAAGGATTCTAAATGTGCAGAGAGTTGGAATATCATAAATTTAATGTGTTCTGTGTGGTGATCTATTGCTGTTTGCCACTGCTGTCAGGTCAGGAGGAAGCCCCAAGGAGAAGGAAAAAAAAAACACACACAACACACGACAAAAGATGGCATGCAAGACTTAAAATGTATCGTGTCATTACGATCGAGAATACGCAACGCTTGAATATAAAAGCGTCACAAATGCATCTGTACGTCTGCATTTTGCTTCACCACATCAAACATCAAGCAGGCCGTAAGATCCGCAAAGTGGCTTTCTGTCACATGTTGATAGTAGCCCGAGACTCTGACGTTACATTCCAACTTTTAGCACACTGCGCCCCCCGACTTTTTGCCGGCACTGCAACTCACGCACGCGTCGCGTTAAATTTCCGAAGACGCGTCAAATGAACGCTGGGAACGCATGGCAGCCATGATGTGTGCGGTAAGCCTCATGAGCGTGACGTATAAATGAGCCCTTCACCTTCTTTCTCCTGTCTTTCAATCCCTTTTTGCAGAAAGTACAAAAACCATCCCACTGAGCCATTCTATTCATGCAGATGGCCAATCATATCGGAGAAGAGACCAAACATACTACGACAGAGAGTGACCTGATCGCCTATTATAGAGGTTGCATTAATACTTTGCCAACACTCCCATTTGTATGCCAAGCATATTATCTACAACTAGCCAAACCGTAGCGCACCATACACCGCATAATCAGGCCAGTTTTAATAATTCTTAAGCACAGGGAGAAAATGAACATTTGAAATATCGATAATGTAATAAATCATCAAGAAAAGCAACATTGTAACAATGCACGGAACAAACCAACACACAATCGTCTGTGCGGCGCTCAGGGTGGAACGGGAGGAGAGGAGAAGGACATCCACTCGCTCCCTCCGTCAAGCTAGTGTGCGGATTTCTCGTTCAGTATGCACTGCCTGCTCATGTGCCCACCTCCAACTTGTCACTCGAGTCATTGTCGTCTTTGCACAGTCCAGAAGCACCTGTAACTCGCGTAGACTTTTCATTGCTCTGTGCGGTTTTGGCTGCCATAACCTCAGTTGTAAAGGAATGTTGTAAGGATCCCATGGGATACCCCTCGCAAACAGTTTTACACGCTGCATATGGCGATTCACCTCCGCGAGAAACATGCCTCTATGAACAGTCAACATGGGTCGGAGCTGCATGTGACCTCTACGACAGACGAATATAAATGACACCAGTTTTTCTGTGTCATCGTGTCCGAGCTGGTGGGCGTGGTTCTGCGAGTTATCGTCGTATCCAATGGTCTTGGAGTTGGAGTGCATGGCTCCTTTCTGCATGCGCCATTGGTGTCTCACTTGTCGCCGGCTTAGTTAATCCACGCCCCTTTCGGCATGCTTTCCATGGTTGTCTTGCCTTAGTGAAATAAATAAAATATTTTTTATATATACATACACATATATACATATATATACACATATACACATACACATATACATATACATATACATATACATATAAACAAATTGTGAATAAAAACTGAATGCAATGATGTGGAGATAGCAAATGTCAATATTTTATTTGTAATAGAACGTAGATGACAGATCAAACGTTTAATCCAAGTAAATGTATCATTTTAAAGGAAAAATATGTTGATTCAAAATTTCACGGTGTCAACAAATCCCAAAAAAGTTGGGACAAGTAGCAATAAGAGGCTGGAAAAAGTAAATTTGAGCATAACGACGAGCTGGAAGACCAAAAAACACTAATTCAGTCAATTGGCAACATGATTGGGTATAAAAAGAGCTTCTCAGAGTGGCAGTGTCTCTCAGAAGCCAAGATGGGTAGAGGATCACCAATTCCCACAATGTTGCGCAGAAAGATAGTGGAGCAATATCAGAAAGGTGTTACCCAGAGAAAAATTGCAAAGACTTTGCATCTATCATCATCAACTGTGCATATCATCATCCAAAGATTCAGAGAATCTGGAACAATCTCTGTGCGTAAGGGTCAAGGCCGTAAAACCATACTGGATGCCCGTGATCTCCGTGCCCTTAAACGACACTGCACCACAAACAGGAATGCTACTGTAAAGGAAATCACAGAATGGGCTCAGGAATACTTCCAGAAACCATTGTCAGTGAACACAATCCACCGTGCCATCCGCCATTGCCAGATGAAACTCTACAGTGCAAAGAAGAAGCCATTTCTAAGCAAGATCCACAAGCTCAGGCGTTGTCACTGGGCCAGGGATCATTTAAAATGGAGTGTGGCAAAATGGAAGACTGTTCTGTGGTCAGACGAGTCACGATTCAAGTTCTTTTGGAAATCTGGGACGCCATGTCATCCGGACCAAAGAGGACAAGGACAACCCAAGTTGTTATCAATGCTCAGTTCAGAAGCCTGCATCTCTGATGGTATGGGGTTGCATGAGTGCGTGTGGCATGGGCAGCTTGCATGTCTGGAAAGGCACCATCAATGCAGAAAAATATATTCAGGTTCTAGAACAACATATGCTCCCATCCAGACGACATCTCTTTCAGTGAAGACCCTGCATTTTTCAACAAGATAATGCCAGACCACATTCTGCATCAATCACAACATCATGATTGAGTAGGAGAAGGATCCAGTTACTGAAATCGCCAGTCTGCAGTCCAGATCTTTCACCTATAGAGAACATTTGGCGCATCATAAAGAGGAAGGTGCGACAAAGAAGGCCCAAGACGATTGAACAGTTAGAGGCCTGTATTAGACAAGAATGGGAGAGCATTCCTATTTCTGAACTTGAGAAACTGGTCTCCTCGGTCCCCAGACGTCTGTTGAGTGTTGTAAGAAGTGGAGATGCCACACAGTGGTGAAAATAGCCTTGTCCCAACTTTTTTGGGATTTGTTGACCATGAAATTCTGAATCAACATATTTTTCCCTTAAAATGATACATTTTCTCAGTTTAAACTTTTGTTCCGTGATTTATGTTCTATTCTGAATATTAGAAGTTGGCACCTCCACATCATTGCATTCAGTTTTTATTCACGATTTGTATAGTGTCCCAACTTTTTTGGAATCCGGTTTGTTTGTATGTATGTATGTCCTGGTGCTCTAACAATCTGGGGTTACTACAATAACAGTCAACCCTGAAAGTGCGGCAAGAGTATGAGATTTGAGGCATTGTGTTATGGTCAAAATAAGGAGTCTAAAAAGCAAAAAGGGGTCACCTTAGGACCGACCTTTTCAAATGGTGGCCCACAGGGCATATACGGCTCAGAAGGATCCTCCGAGTCATATTGCCTGTGGCCCCACTAGAAACAGTAGGGGTTGGGTGGGGGTGGATGGAAACAAAACAAAACAAAAAAAAAAACCCCAAGTAAAATATTTCAGAAATTCCTACTGTAATACAGACCATGAATGATACCCTCCATGTCGCCAAGCAACATTCAACCCACAATGCAGAGCGTTCCTGTGTGTCTAGAAATGTGAGTAATAATAATAATAGTAATAATAATCTCTGTAGTACTAGGGTGTGGTACCGTGTTAGCCATTATGAATGCAGAGAAAAGCCAAGAAAAATGAGACCTTTTATTGGCTAACTAAAAATATTACAATATGCAAGCTTTCGAGGCAACTCAGGCCCCTTCAGGCAAAAAAAATGAGAGTATAGCATCATGCCAATGAACCTTGTGGGCTATTGATCTGTTCAGTTAAGTAGCAGAGGGGCTTGTTCATCAGTTTCAGCTGCTTTGGTGCACTAGAAGGGCAACAATGAGACGACCACTAAAACAGGAATGAATGGTTTAACAGGTGGAGGGAGGCCACAGACATTTTTCTCTCCTCATTAGTTTATTTCAATTGTTTTGCATTTGGCTACGGTCAGCGTCACTATTGGTAGCATGAGGCCATACCTGGACCCTACAGAGGTGGCACAGGTAGTCCATCTTCTCCAGGATGGCAGGCACATCAATATGTGCCATTGCCAGAAGGTTTTCCGTGTCTCCCAGCACAGTCTTAAGGGCATGGAGGAGATTCCAGGAGACAGACAGGCGGTTTGATTGGTTTGGTGGTGGGTCAGTGATGGTATATCTGGGGAGGCATATCCATAGAGGGACGCAAAGACCTCTACAGACTAGACAACCTTGGCACCTTGACTGCCATTAGGTATCAGGGCGAAATCCATGGACCCACCGTCAGACCCCTAAGCTGGTGCTGTGGCTCCTGGGTTCCTCCTGGTGCACGACAATTCCTGGCCTCATGTGGCGAGAGTATGCAGGCAGTTCCTGGAGGATGAAGGAATTGATACCATTGACTGGCCCACCACACTCACTCGCTTGACCTCAATCCAATAGAACACCTCTGGGTGGGACATTATGTTTCAGTCCATCCAACGCCTTAGTGTCCAGGAGCTCAGTGATGCCTTGGTCCAGATCTGGGAGGAGATCCCCCCCCCCAGGACACCATCCGTCTCATTAGGATGTTGTCAGGCATATGGGGAAGGGGGGGCATACAAATTACAGAGTATGATTTTGGACTCGCCTGCCTGCCACATCATTTTTTTCCTTTGATTTACATGGTGTCTTTGAATTCCGCCCTCTGTAAGTTGATCATTTTCATTTCCATCAAATGATGTGCCAGCCTTTCATTCCCAACGCAACACCATACCAGTAAAGATATCCAGCAGGATTTGTTTCCCCCCCATTGAGATCTGATGTGTTTTCAAAGTGTTCCTTTAATTTTTTGGAGCAGTTTATATATAAAATCCAAATCTGCTTTTCACAGCAGAACTACATTACAGATTTATAAATCAGGTTTTTTCCTAGAATTTGCTTGAATTTTCTGGTTGATTTTGCGACTTCTCTCATCACGCGAAGTATTATAGTTCACTTGCAGTAGCGATATATTCATGCTAATCTGAGAAAGAGGCTGTAGGCCGAGGGGAGGAGCTTGATGTCAGGATTGGGGAGCTGGGCGGGGCATTCCTCATTGTCCTGTTTCACTGCTATGTGGGCGGAGTCACCTAGTACTTTTATATAGCACCTGTTGTCTATGATACTGTGTTGATCTGGCGAATAAGATAGATTCGCAGGAGCCACTTCTCCTCGGGGGGTTTGGGAATCTTCAAAATGCCAACGCTATAAATGCCACGCTATAAATAGTGCCGGACCACTCCTTGTCTGGATCACAGGGACACCTCCAAAACAAAGGTAGCCTTCCACTTTTCTGCCTCTTTCTGCTTGCTTACCATTCGCTCCCCTCTCACCCTGATCCTGTCAGTCAGCCCTCTCTAGGGAGGTACCCTGAGATCCTCACAAAAGCACCAAAAATCACGTCATATCATCAACAGAATGTGGGGATGTGGAACAAAGCCATGCCTAATCACACATGTGGCGATTTAAAACGCATCTCTGCTCCCTCAGAGTGCAGTAGACGTTGTATTCATGGGTGTTAATTACTTATCGTGTCGACTGGACAACACAGTGAATGCGGCTTCTACCTATACACGTCTATGGTCCCGGCCTGGCATGGACCTCAGCCATTCACCACAATGCATAAAACAATCGTGCACAATATTAGCATGATCTCCTTAATGCAAACATTACAAAGTGCATTGAACAGAGTGAAAAAACCATCAATGCTGCCATTTGAAGGGTCTCATATATACACAGTGGTGCAGTGGTAGCGCTGCTGCCTTGCATTAAGGAGATCATGCTAATATTGTGCACGATTCAGTTTTATGCATTGTGGCGAATGGCTGGGGTCCATGCCTGGCCGGGACCATAGACATATATAGGTAGACGCCGCATTCACTGTGTTGTCCAGTCGACACGATAAGTCAGCACGTCCGCCATATTGCTAGTGGCAAAAGTGCCATTTAAACTAATACAGGTAGACGTGGAAACAGCGATTTCTGATGAGAAAACATTAACGTTTAAAACAGTATCGTTTACATAAGACAGATTTTGGAGAATCGCTTAAATGCAATTATTTATATCCATTTATACACTAACAATGGCAATTCAATAATTATTATTAAATGATTCCTCCCATATAAGTAACATCTCTCAGACTGCCATCTTCCATCTCCGGAACATTTCTAGACTTTGTCCTGTTCTTACACAACACAGTACTGAAGTATTGGTTAATGCCCGAGTCACCTCACGTATAGATTACTCTGATGCTATTATATCTGGCATCCCACAAAATCTTATCCAGAGGAAAATGCGCACACAGACAGAAAACATACGAACTCAGACGGTGGGATTCAAACCTCTGTGAGGCAGCAATGCTAACTGTCATGTAATCCGCTTGGCATTATAAAAGCCCATCAAAGCAAAACATCTGCTGCTGCAGTCTGGGTTAAATTAATGCTGTTCATATAGAAATACCTCATTGGTCAGGAGAAGGTCTTCATTACAGATTCTGAATCCTGCCACATTTAGATCCAACCAAAATTGCAGGGCATTCTGAAAGAAAAGAAAGATAGGCAAATTGTTAAGCAAACTTTTTTTATTTATATACTAAGGGGCTCTACCCCCTGCTGGCTTCACTCGCCAACCCTTGGGCGGGCACGGAGCACCCGCTATCTCACAGGCATCTGGGTGCCCCTCCATTACAGAAAACACATGTATTTTAAGGGATGGTATATAGAAGAGTATGCAGGGTGCAGGAGGAAGACTGTTTGGTCCAGTTATTATAGATAGAAAATCAGTTACTTGAATATTTCACTACAGCTGTCTATTTTAAATACAAAGGAATAATAAAACATAGTTAAAAAGTAAAACGTAATAAAAAGAAAATAATTTCAATTAAATTAACACTTGATTAAAAACAATATTATGAATAGCAGTATCCTCGAACTTGCAATCTATAAACATTGCTTTTTTGCATTTCGATTTGCTTATTGTTCAGGAAATTTTTCTCTTTCACATTTATTGAATGATTTTCTTTGTTCTTCATTTTTATTACATGCAGCTCTTTTTGGTTAATTTTCTTTTTTGACGGTCATTGTCAGGTCTAGCAACTATTTTTCTATCGCAATCTAAAATTCTGTTTTTGAATGGATCATTTGCTTTTCTGCCTCGCCATTATAAGCAACTGTGTTGAAGGGCGAGGTAGCAGCACTGAGAGAGAGTCACGGTATGGGACGGAGAGAGGGTGTGCGCAGTAGGAGTAATGATTGGGTGAGTGGTGTGGAGGGGTGTGGTCAAGGCTGAACGATGTACACATGACAGAAAACTTTACCTTAACAGAGATAAGGTAGCTGTGTGTGTTATATTATATATATATATATATATATATATATATATATATATATATATATATATATATATATATATATATAATATAAATATATATATATATATAAATATAAATATATATACACCACCTCCACACCATGACAGGGTGGCCACCCTGGTTGCTTTGGGGACCATGGGTAGGGAGCTTGGAAGCTCAACCCTGTATCGGCCCGTGTTCACCACCAGGGGTCGTCCCAATGCCTACAGAGCCCTGGACCTCCGCACTTCCGCCACACCCAGAAGAGTGAGGCAAGAGTGTGAGAGGCCTGGACTTTGGGATAAAGTGGGTTGTGTGGCACTTTATTATTGACTTTGTAAATAAACGTGTGGTGGTTATTAAACATGCCTACCTGTCTGTGTCCGGGGCTTAGTCCACAATATCTATCTATACACGCAGTATCTTTCTCTCTCTCTCTCTATTATACATCTCCACACACACACTATATCTATATATCTCAGTATCTACAGTATACACACACACACACACACACACACACACACACACACACACACTACCTACCTACATCTATACACACACACACTATTCCTATATCTATATAACTCTTTATAATAAATAAATAAAAAAAAATCTTGGGAAGACGACAAGGGAGATGAGATCTGATCTTCTCGGAAGACACTTTGACGTCATGCGAGAAAAGGTAGTAAGAAAAAAGGACAGCTGGTGTACAGGCTTTTAAATGATTGACGCTCAGCACTAGCAGCCCCCTTGTCGGGGGGGAGAATAGCTCATTCACTACAACTTTAGTACTGGCAGATCAAGAAATAAAAAAAATGAAGGAAATTAAAATAATCTCTTAAAATAAAATAACATATTACTTTTGAGCCCCTGAAATGAAGGGATTGTGGTCAAAAAAATGTTTTAGTTGCCTCACATTTTTATGTAATAGTTTTGTTCAACCCACTGAATTAAAGCTGAAAGTCTGCACTTCAACTGCATCCGAGTGGTTTCATTTAAAATTCATTGTGGTGATGTACAGAACCAAAATTAGAAAAAAAGTTGTCTCTGTCCAAATATTTATGGACCTAACAAAACACACACACACACACACACACACACACACACACACACAAAGGGTGAGTCAACAGTGATCGGCACCACAATTAGATTAAAACTTGTGTCGACAGCAGTCTCTTATCAGAGCGGTCTTTCTGTATGAGGTCCCCGACTCCCCAGTCACTGCTGTGCAGGTGTGAATGTGTTACATCAAATCATTTGTAACTGAGGTGTGAGAAACAATGGCTGCCCTGCTTGCGATTTGTAAGAAAGAAGAGCAACATGCAAGGATTCATTTCTGTGGTCTGAGGGAGTGCCCAATATTTAATCGAAGACTTTGTGCACAGTATGGAGAAAGTGTTTTGTCTCAAAGAGGTGTATATGAATGGATAGAGAAGTTCAAGGAAGGTCACATAAGTGTCAGCCATGAAGGAGCCGGGCGCCCGTCCACAACTAAGAACATGGAGCGAGCACATGAAACGATTCTGTTGAATAGACGAGTGACAGCAGATTATGTGGCAAATAACCTGCAAATCAGCCTATGCAATAATCCACAACCGACTGGGGTTTTGAAAACTTTGTACGAGATGGGTACTAAAACAACTCACAGAAGATCACAAACAGAAGCATTTGGATGACTGCAAACAAAATTTGGACCGCCACTCTAAGGAAGGTGACGAGACATGGATTCATCGCTACGAGCCTGAGAGTAAAACGGCAGAGTATGAAATGGAAACCTCCACAAAATGCCGACCAAGAAAAAGTTGAGGTCGACCATCAGATGGAAAATTAATGCTTACAGTTTTCGGAGATTCTCAAGGGCTACTTTTGGAACATCAGCAAGAAAAGAGTTCAACAATCAACAGCGAGATGCTCAAAATGCAAAAGCATTGTGTTCTTGCATTACAATGCATGTCTGCACAACACTGCCAACACTATGGACACTCAGGAAAAACTTTGCTTTGAGGTGTTACAGCATCTTCCCTATAGTCCTCATCTTGCCCGATCGGACTATCACCCGTTTGGTTCCCTGAAAGAAGCTCCATGAGGACGAAGATTCACATCTGATGAAGACAGCGGTGTATTCGTGGCTCGCAGCTCAGCCCAAAACAATTTTCCAATCAAGGAATACGAAAGCTTGTTGACAGATGGACAAAGTGTATTGAAAAGCAGGGTGATTATGTCGAAAAATTCTGCATTTGTCTTTTCTGAGAGTTGATTAAAATAAATTCTACAGCTGGAGTGCGGATAATTTTTAACTCGCCCCAACTCTCCATATACACCAAGATGAAAGTCTATAACAACGTTATCATCCCAAATCTTCTGTATGGAGCAGAGACATTGTCCCCGTTGTGGTGTGAAATTTTGGATACAAGTTGATAAATATTTTGTACAGTGGGATGCAAAAGTTTGGGCAACCTTGTTAATAGTCATTATTTTCCTGTATAAATCGTTGGTTGTTACGATAAAAAATGTCAGTTAAATATATCATATAGGAGACACACACAGTGATATTTGAGAAGTGAAATGAAGTTTATTGGATTTACAGAAAGTGTGCAATAATTGTTCAAACAAAATCAGGTAGGTGCATAAATTTGGGCACCACAAGAAAGAAATGAAATCAATATTTAGTAGATCCGCCTTTTGCAGAAATTACAGCCTCTAAACGCTTCCTGTAGGTTCCAATGAGAGTCTGGATTGTGGTTGAAGGTATTTTGGACCATTCCTCTTTACAAAACATCTCTAGTTCATTCAGGTTTGATGGCTTCCGAGCATGGACAGCTCTCTTTAACTCACACCACAGATTTTCAATTATATTCAGGTCTGGGGACTGAGATGGCCATTCCAGAACGTTGTACTTGTTCCTCTGCATGAATGCCTTAGTGGATTTTGAGCAGTGTTTCGAGTCGTTGTCTTGTTGAAAGATCCAGCCCCAGCGCAGCTTCAGCTTTGTCACTGATTCCTGGACATTGGTCTCCAGAATCTGCTGATACTGAGTGGAATCCATGCGTCCCTCAACTTTGACAAGATTCCCAGTCCCTGCACTGGCCACACAGCCCCACAGCATGATGGAACCACCACCATATTTTACTGTAGGTAGCAGGTGTTTTTCTTGGAATGCTGTGTTCTTTTTCCTCCATGCATAACGCCCTTGTTATGCCCAAATAACTCCATTTTAGTTTCATCAGTCCACAGCACCTTATTCCAAAATGAAGCTGGCTTGTCCAAATGTGCTTGAGCAGACCTCAAGCGGCTCTGTTTGTGCTTCCTCTGCATCACTCTCGCATACAGCATCTTCTTGTGTAAAGTGCGCCGAATGGTTGAACGATGCACAGTGACTCCATCTGCTGCAAGATGATGTTGTAGGTCTTTGGTGCTGGTCTGTGGGTTGACTCTGACTGTTCTCACCATTCGTCACTTCTGTCTATCCGAAATCTTTCTTGGTCTGCCACTTCGAGCCTTAACTTGAACTGAGCCTGTGGTCTTCCATTTCCTCAATATGTTCCTAACTGTGGAAACAGACAGCTTCAATCTCTGGGACAGCTTTCTGTATCCTTCCCTAAACCATGATGGTGAACAATCTTTGTCTTCAGGTCATTTGAGAGTTGTTTTGTGACCCCCATGTTGCTACTCTTCAGAGAAAATGAAAGGAGGAGGGAAACTTACAATGGACCCCTTAAATACTCGGATTCACCTGTGTATGTAGGTCAGGGGTCACTGAGCTTACCGAGCCAATTGGAGTTCCATTAATTAGTTCTAAAAGTTTGGGAATCAATAAAATGACAACGGTGCCCAAATTTATGCACCTGCCTGATTTTGTTTGAACAATTATTGCACACTTTCTGTAAATCCAATAAACTTCATTTCACTTCTCAAATATCACTGTGTGTCTCCTATATGATATATTTAACTGACATTTTTTATCGTAACAACCAACGATTTATACAGGAAAATAATGACTATTAACAAGGTTGCCCAAACTTTTGCATCCCACTGTAGGTCTTTATTTGTACTCTGGTACTGTGAATGCTGTGCAGAGTGGAGGCAGGACCTCTGTGCTTCTCCCAGTGGATTCTGGGGTTCGTCAAGTGTGTTCTGCTCCCTACTCTGTTCAATGCTTGTATCGACTGGGTGTTGGGTAAGGTCGTGGGGTCCAGCAGCTGGGGGGCATCTGTTGGTGAAGAGAGATTCATGGATCTTGACTTTGCTGACGATGCTGTGATCTTCACGTCAATGGAGGCTCTGATCTGGACGCTCGAGAGATTGAGCGAGGAGTCCGAGTGTCTGGGCTTGTGAGTGTCCTGATAAAAACCAAGAGCCAGGCCTTTAATGACCTCTTGGGCACGGCCATCAGCAGTGTGTCTGTTTGCAGAGAGAGCGTCGACCTTGCCGAGAGGTTTACTTACTTTGGCAGTGACATTCATGTCTCTGTTGACTCTTCCTATGAAGTCAGTAGACGGATTGGGAGAGCATTGGGGGTCATGAGGTCACTGGATAGGGCTGTGTGGCGCTCCTGATATCTCTGCAAAAGGACAAAGGTCCAAGTCTTTTGAGTCCTGGTGCATCCTGTCCTGCTATATGGTTGCGAGACATGGATGCTATCCAGTGACCCGAGATGAAAACAGGACTCCTTTGGTACTGTCTGTTCGAAGAATCCTTGGGTGCCGCTGGTTTCACTTTGTGTTGCTCATGGAGTCTCGAATAAGGTACATTAACTGCATTGTGAAGAAGCGTCAGTTATGGCACTACGGCCATGTGGCGCATTTCCCAGAGGGTGATCTGGCTCGTAAGATGCTCATTGTTGGGGACCCGAGTGGCTGGACGAGGCCAAGGGGTCGCCCACGTAACACCTGGCTGTGGCAGATAGAGGATCATTTCCAGAGGGTGGGACTGAACCGCGTGTCTGCCTGGGGGGTTGCCAACCGGGATCCTGAGTTGTTTCGTCGTGTAGTGGGTGTGGCAATGTGCTGTACCAGTGCAGGCTCCCCAACTAGAACTTTATTTTTAACTTAGACAAAGCAATGTAATATTAGTGGGAAGCATTCATGTTTAACCCTTACAACTTATGACTAAGTCAGGATAGTGAATTTTACGACAAGATTCGGGAAGTACCTAAAACCAGCTTGGCAAATGATTCCCTGCAGGACTCTCTCAGTCAACCGCCACATGGAGGCCAACTACCTAGCTGGCAAGCGTCACCTTACCAAATTGTATTGGGGGCAATGTACAGAGTATTGAAAGTACGGAGAGCAGGCGAACCTCTCTTGCCGATTCAGTGGACTATCTGGACGAACAGACATCAGCACCTTCAAGAAGGAAAAGGACAAAACTGATCACAAAAATTATCCAGCGAAAGGCTGAATGAGAAAGGGCAACTCTGTCTCAAATTTTGCTGCTACCATTGGAAAGGGAAATAAAAAGGAGACGACCAAGCGTATATACGGTAAGCACAGTCTTTTCTGTGATAAAAAGCATGACCTTAATGACTGCAACGCAATCCAAGCGTCACCAGGATACTATTGGTCTAAAGTTGCTCGTTTGGTTTTAAATCGGAAGCCATTACATACCATTATGCTCTATTGGCTGTAGGGTTTGAACAGAGAATCAATACATTTGCTTGCTTTACTCTCCCTCTCTCTCAAACACCTTGGACTGAAAAGATGACCACGCTGAGAGCATAACTCAGCAGCCATATTGAGACAGGCATGCGGCCTGTTCTGAAGAATGCTGATCAAAAATGAGGACAACTGGTAACAAACAAGTCTATGTGCCACCTGAAATAACCATGCAACCTGATAAATGCTGATGTGTACCCAATATTCTCTTGTACTTATTAATTATGAATATTATCAACAATACATTTAAAGTGTAACTTAACGTCTGCTTGTCTTTTTTCTCTGTGTAATTGCCCGAGATTATAAATGTAGAAGGGAAGGTGGGAAGAAGTTATATACTACAATACCTTATAAACAGTAGTAAGTCTGTGAGATTTGAAACATTCTGACAAAGGCTACGCATTAATAATACAAAAAAGGGAAAGTGGAGTAATCGAGAACTCGGCCATCCATCCATTATCCAACCCGCTATATCCTAACACAGGGTTACCGGGGTCTGCTGGAGCCAATCTCAGCCAACACAGAGCACTAGGCAGGAAACAAACCCTGAGCAGGGCACCAGCCCACTGCCGGGCAAACACACACACCAAGCACACACGAGGGACAATTTAGGATTGCCAATGCACCTAACCTGCATGTCTTTGGGCTGTGGGAGGAAACCCATGCAGACATGGAGAGAACATTCAAACTCCACGCAGGGAGGACCCAGAAAGCAAACCCTGGTCTCCTAACAGTAAGGCAGCAGCGCTACTCACTGCGCCACCGTGCCACCATAGAGAACTCTACCAAGACAAACACAGTCCCACAAGAAAGCACACCACGCTAAACTGTACAGCTTTGATTTACTCTGCTTATGATGCATCGTGCCCATACAAGGACAGGAAATGACCAGTACAGATACGGTCTGGACAAGAGCTGCCCATCCATCTCAAGCTACACAAAATATGCCTGGCTTTGTTCGGCCATTTAATACATATAGACAATAACAGACTACCCAAACTGGCCAAGGAGGACCTGGGCGTAGTACATTAACAAAGACCTTCACTTACTGGGTATGAACAGGACTGGCACTTGACACATCGGCTTGGCGTCATCGTAATACTTCATGTACCACTGGGCACAAAGTCGAGAGAGAGCACTTTTCATGGAGATTAGACAAAGAGCAGTTCACGGATAACAGGGCTTTACAAGTTATTACTGATGCGACTACCCCAGCAATATCCACCCATTACTTATGTGTTGAACTATGGCCAGTTGACAAAGACGACAGAAACTCCAGTGTCAGTTATACAAG
The DNA here is from genome assembly GCF_016835505.1 of Polypterus senegalus. Lineage (NCBI taxonomy): Eukaryota > Metazoa > Chordata > Cladistia > Polypteriformes > Polypteridae > Polypterus > Polypterus senegalus. The sequence continues at coordinate 12,168,785 of NC_053164.1, read as the reverse complement.
AGAAAGTCAAAGTTAGACAGTCACAAGTCCTGGAGACCTCGGCCAACTAGGCCATCAAAACCGACGATAGATCCTTTTACTCAAAGCAAGCGAGAGGAGGTGACCAACTGAGAGGGTCTGGCACCCTGTCTAGCATTGTCTCTAGTGCGGCCGGGACCCTGAACTTGACGAGCAAAAATACAAGAGTTAACAAGAGTCAGTTTTGGTGTGGTTTGGATGACGTCACCCATGGCAGGTAGTCTGCATCGTATATACTGGCTGTGCTACACATCACATAAGGGATGAAATCTAAGTAATCAACATGAACCTCAGCATTAACGTTTATAATGCACCATCTGTTGGAATGCATGAAGCAATAAAACTCATTGTTTCATTCCAACAGATGGTGCATCACAAACCTTAGTATTCCTTTTACAAATCCCATATCAAATGGCATAAATGTTTTACTGGTATTTCTGAATGGATGAATAGTAATTTTCTCAAACTAAAACAAAGAAAACTGAAATTTTAGCAATTGGCAATAATGGATTCAATGAGGTTATCAGAAATAAACTTGATGCATTAGGATTAAAAGTTAAGACGGAAGTATAAAGCTTAGGGGTAATTGTTGACTGTAATCTGATTTTTAAAATCGCAAATTCATCAGACCACTAGGACAGCATTTTTTCACTTAAGAAACATAAAAGTTAGACATCTTATATCACTGAAAGATGCTGAGAAATTCATTCACGCTTTTGTTTTCAGTCGACTAGATTACTGTAACGCACTCCTCTCAGGACTACCCAAGAATGACATAAATCACTTGCAACGAGTGCAGAATGGAGCTGCTAGAATCCTAACTAGGAAAAGAAAATCCGAACACATTTCTCCAGTTTTGATGTCACTACACTGGTCATCTGTGTCATTCAGGATTGACTTTAAAATACTGCTTATGGTTTATAAAGCCTTAAATAATCTCGCTCCATCTTATATATCGGAATGCCTGACACCTTATATTCCAAATCGTAACCTTAGATCTTCAAATGAGCGTCTCCTTATAATTCCAAAAGCTAAACTTAAAAGAAGTGGTGAGGCGGCCTTCTGCTGCTATGCACCTAAAATCTGGAATAGTCTGCCAATAGGAATTTGCCAGGCTGATACAGTAGAGCACTTTAAAACACTGCTGAAAACACATTACTTTAACATGGCCTTTTTATAACTTCACTTTAACTTAATACTGATACTCTGTATGTTCAATTCTTCAGAATAACTATTCATGGTGGCTCTAAAATCCGTACTGACCCCTACTGTCTCTTCTGTTTCTTTTTCCGGTTTCTTGGTGGTGGCCTGCGCCACCACCACCTACTCAAAGCATCATGATACTCCAGCATTGATTGGCTAAAAGCCAGAAGTCTACGTGACCATCATCATCATCAGGTCCTTCAATGAGAACCCTAAATACAAAGAGGACTGTTTCATTTATGTTAGGTAGATTGCCCAGAAGGGACTGGGTGGTCTCATGGTCTGGAATCCCTACAGAATTTAAATTTTTTTCTCCAGCCTTTGGAATTTTTTTTTTTGTTTGTTTTTTCTGTCCACCCTGGACATTGGACCTTACTCTTATTCTATGTTAATTAATATTGACTTATGTTTATTTTTTTTATTGTGTCTATTTTTCTATTCTTCGTTTTGTAAAGCACTTTGAGCTACATTTTTTTGTATGAAAACGTGCTATATAAATAAATGTTGATTGATTGATAGATAAAACAGAGACATAGCAACTGGACAGACACACAGATACACACATACATTTAATAAAGTGGATGGTGCCTTTAGTGTGACGCATCACTCAATGGTTTAACACACCACATTGCATTTGTTGCAGTGGCTCTCAGTCACCCTAGATCTGACCTACTGAAATGGCGGCCCAGCCTGCAACACAGAGGAAAAACATTTTTTAAGCCTTCAGACATTCCTCCATAAACTCTTACAGTAGTACAGACCATGGATGGAAATCTCCATGTAGCTGAGCAACATTCAGCCCACAATGCAGTGCGATGTTGTGCATCTAGAAGTGGTGGTTGTAGTCTACTACTAGTGTGTGGTTTGTTCATGTGTTGGAACGGTACACACCTCAGCTGCAAAAGCTGGTCTGGGCATCAACTTCATATAGTAAAGTTAGTCTACAATCCAGGGGTCGCCAACTCCACTCCTGGAGGACCACCGTGGCTGCAGGTTATCATTCCAACCCTTTTCTGAAGGAGTGACCTGAATCGACTGTCGGCAGTAGCCAAGAGGGCAGCTGTAAGGCGCATGCGTACGGGTGCCATTCTCATCCCTACCACCTTTGCCGTCACTTCCCCTATCACTTCATATCTTAAATCTTCAATCCGCCTCAAGTGCCAGCTTAAGTAAAAAATTAAAGAAACCGTACTAAGTAACTGCAACACAAACACTGACTTAATCAGTTTAAATGAGAAAAGATGCGAATGAAAGAAGAGAAGCAGCAAGCGCATCAAACGAATGGTAAACGTACATAGAAAGAGTTGGAAAACTACGAATGATCAAGTCAAGTGGATTCCAGTGCATGTTATCGTATAGTCCGCCGTTACTGGTACTTGATAAATCTGTCAATTTCAAATTTTTTTATTTTTTTTTCCCCACCAAATAAACGTGTAGCGCTAGAATTTTCCGCCTCCATATACCTTATGGATCCAAATGTAACGCATGCATGCTGCCACCATTCTATACAGAAACACACACCGCTGGTCACACTTGTGGCGATTTAAAATAAACCGTTGCTCCCTCAGAGTGCAGAAGACACATTTGTGTGTGTGTGTGTTAGCTACAGTGATCACTTGTTATGGGTTTGTACACGGATAGCTTTGAGAATTCTTTTTTTTATTCTGTTGAATGCATTTTGTGATGGACCTGGGTCATATAGGACCAAAATATTTAATTTTATTTCAAAACGGAAACAAATCTTATTGCTAATACTGTGCACTATTTTGGTTTTTAGGCACTTTGAGATGTGCCTGGGTCAAATGTGAGCAAATGGAGAAAGAAAAAAAAAAAATGTATTGTTACTACTGCATAGTCTGTTCAGTTATAGCTTTTTATGGATTTCTCTATACACTTTGATGTGTCTGTGTCAGATGTGACAAAATTTAAACAGGGAAAAAATTAGCATTACAGTAATCCCTCCTCGATCGCAGGGGTTGCGTTCCAGAACCCCCCGCAATAGATGATAATCCGCGAAGTAGAAAACCATGTGTGTTTGTATGGTTATTTTTATATATTTTAAGCCCTTATAAAAACTCTCCCACACTGTTAACATTATTAGAGCCCTCTAGACATGAAATAACACCCTTTAGTCAAAAGTTTAAACTGCTCCATGACAAGACAGAGATGACAGTTCTTTCTCACAATTAAAAGAATTCAAACATATCTTCCTCTTCAAAGAATGCGTGTCAGGAGCAGAGAATGTCAGAGAGAGAGAGAGAGAAAAGCAAACAATCAAAAAATCAATACGTGCTTTTAAGTATGCCAAAGCACCGTGATAAAGCAACATTTTTTAGAGGAGCGTCCGTATCCTCTAGACAAACAGCCTCTGTGCAAACAGCCCCTCTGCTCAATCCCCCTCCGTCAGGCACAGAGATCAGATAAAGTGAGAGAGACAGAGAAAAGCAAACAATCAAGCACCGCTCAGGAAGCATATCGTATATCATTGAGGAGTTTTAGTTAATAAGTAATACGTGCTCTGATTGGGTAGCTTATAAGCCATCCGCCAATAGCGTCCCTTGTATGAAATCAACTGGGCAAACAAACTGAGGAAGCATGTACCATAAATTAAAAGACCCATTGTCCGCAGAAATCCGCGAACCAGTGAAAAATCCGTGATATATATTTAGATATGCTTACATTTAAAATCCGCGATGGAGTGAAGCCGCGAAAGTCGAAGCGCGATATAGCGGGGGATCACTGTATTTTTGTTTTTCAATACATTCAGTTGTGTTGGTTTAAAATTTGTCCTTACCTGCTGCTTACCGGCCGGTGAAAAATGTCTGGTCCAGCTAAATTTCATGTTTTGAAAATCTCTCCCAACTGCATTTGTAATTGAACAGCCCTGCCAAAGTCTTCCAATTCCAGCTTTCTTTCATTTCCGAAAGCCCACTTATCTGACTCAATTGTAGACATGTCTGTCTGTGATGAATGCAACATTATTACTGAAAAATCTCCTCTTCTAGGGTGGGAAATTTTAACTCCAGCTCCACTGCATCAACACAGGCACATTTTGAATGGCTCTCCCCATCCTTCTATGACTCCTTACCTTCACTTTGCTCATCACAGACCCTCTGTGGCTTTCTGCGGGCACAGGATCACCCTGCCATGTCCGATTGCAAAAATCCAACAAAATCCGTATCCCTGTGCGTACCAAACAGACAGACAAGACAAGATTGCTCCAAGTGACGTCAGTGTTCATTACACCGGCTGGACATCACTTGCCCTTCACCCCACTTACCCACTCCTCTTGCCACAAGCAGAAGCTTCTTGAAGTCCTCAGTGGTGCCGAGTGTGGCATTGATGCTGGTGAGATTGAAAGGCTGGCCAGATCCATCCCGACTGTAGAGGGACCCCAATAGAAGAGCATTGACTTTTAAAGACTGCAAATATGGTAGCTGAATCAGGATACCTGAGGGTGGAAAAAGGGGGGTAACAAAAGGCTGTCAAATACAACTGAAGATAAAGTTAAATCACATTATCTGATGGGACAGCATGTAGAACAGTCTATATGAAATGGAAGGCAGGAGAGAGAGACAGCAGACAGACAGAGATCGAACTTTAATGTGAGGTTAGATTTTCAGATTCTTGATCCATTTTTAAAATAACACTATCAAGAAAGTCATGGTTTTTGTCAGTTAAAATGAAATGGATCATTTAGTCTCATAAATACTCAGAGCATAGTGGACCTCAGTTTAACTGGAATACTCCAATCAGTAATAGTAAATGTTCTCATTTGATGATTTTTACATAATTAATTTTTCTTTTATATACTGTATTTATAGAATTTCACAATTGACTCCAAAAAATAATTCATTTTTACATTTACAGATGTTACTAATATTCTGGCTGCAACTGTGGGTTGGGCACCTAGGCACCAGGGAGGCTTGCCTCCCCTAGTGTTGTGCTGAAAAATTTAATGTCAGAAGGCTTTTTACCTGAAAATAAAGGCTATTAGGACACTGGATAGATAGACAGACAGTTTTAAGGCTTTAATGCAATTAATCAACAATACAGACTCAACCCAATTCGGCCGAATGAGATTGAGCCCTGAACATTGCACCAATCAAAGTTTTTATAACAATTTATCATTTTAACCTTGTTCGATTTGCTCATTCTGCACCTGGCCATTCTGTCTATTGTTCACTCCAGTTTCTGTTGTTCTTATTCTTGATTGGTTCATCAACTAGGCAGATGTTCTTTATTCCATATTTGGTCTTTCATGGTGTCACTTCCTTTCCTAGCCTTTCATGCTATGCTATGCTATATTGCTGGCCTAAAGCTAAGCTTTAATTAAAAAGAAATATAGTATATGCTTTCATTTAATCATCGCTTGGCATGCTTGATTCGTCTTAATTTCTACACTAAAGTTAATGTCTAATATATTTCTTCTATTATTTTTGCTAATGCCTGAATTTACTAAGATTTTCTCTTCATGCATTACGTCAGTGGGACCTTGCTTACAGCAAAAGCCTTTTGTTTTCTTTCTGCTGCCGTTTTCCCAATCCAGCTGGTTTCTTTACGTGCCTCACAGAGCCATCTTCTGTCTGAGGTATTATTTCCTTCGCTTCATAGCCTTGAACCTCTTATCCTGTTCTAATTTGGTTTCTGTACGTCAATCTTTGTTCTTTTTTTCCTGTATCTTTAGTAATTTCTATTGTAATCTTAAAAATATTGCCATAACACTGATTTTTAGTTAACTATTTGCTTTAGTTAACTTCTTTGCTTAACATTCTAATTTATGCTTAATCTAATGTTTTAGAAGCGTTTACTTACTTATGGCTCTTTATGTTAATTTGCTATTCTCTATGCGAATATGAAAAATTTTCCTTCTACACTAGTATGTTTATATCTCTATATGTATGTATCTGTCTCTCTCTATCACTGGACAAAATGCTAGAAAGCAGACAAGCTTAACTAATGCAAAGATAAGAATAAAAAGAAATGTGTGTCAAAACAGGACAGTAAAAACACACTAAATACAAATGGAAGGCATCAACCATGTCAAATAAAAGCTTAGCACTTACTGTACATTTTAATAAATGCCACACTATATGTAATCCCTCATAAAGAGTCCCAAAGGGTCAACTATCCATTAGTCCAGTGGTTTTCAAACTGTGGGGCAGGCCTCTCTAGGGGGGAGGCACAAAGTAACTAAAAGGGGGGTGTGAAGGTGAAAACAAGAATCGAAAATATGAAAAATACATCTATTGAAACCAAAACAAACTTAAAACATTCTGATACTAGAAAAATAGAGATAGATAAATGTCAATAAAATTTAAGTAGGTATAATAAAATATGCATCTATGATATATTATTAATTTAAAAAGAACAAATTGGCATTAGTGGGCTCCTTTTAAAAAAACGTTAAGGGGCGCGATTAAAATGGTTATGAAAACTCGAGTCACAAATACTTAAACGTTGAGAAACACTCCATTAGTCGGCTGTGTGCAATGATTAAGCTGGTAGATATGCACTTGGCAGCCTCTCATTCTGGAGGGGAAGTAGCAGTAATGAACAAAAGTCACAAGACATAAAATAAAGCCGACAACATTTTAATGTGTGAACACCATTTTTATAAATGTCCACTAAATTCCTGAACTGTTTTTAATCAGCGATTTTCCAAAATGGGTCAAGCGATATCTTGAATGCGAGTGAATTTGTCACTACACAGATTTGCTTCTCACTCTTTAGTTGTGCCACCATGATATGTCCTGTCATCATCAAACCCACTTAATCCTCAAGTGTGGTCTTTCTGGGGGGGGGTGGGGCCTGGAGCCGATTCCAAATAGCACAGGATGCAAGGCTGGTAAACAGGGCCTCCACTTCATCGCGGGGGAACACAAACACTGGAGGCCAAATTAGCATTGACAATCCACCTAGCCTGCATGTCTTTGGACTGTGAGAGGAAACCCACGCAGACACGGGGAGAACAAGCAAATGCCAATAATATGCAAACCCTGGTCTCCTTACATGCGAGGCAGAAGCCCTACCACTGTGCCAACCATTCCGTCTATCCACAGTATGGCACTTCTAAAATTAAAATAAACAGACTTTTAGAGTTTACGATATATGAGATTCATTGGGGTCATTCTCCACATGCATTTTGATCACCAAATTAAGAGCCCCAATTATTTTCCCCCAGTGTGTACCGTTTTACCATTCATAAAAAGTGGATATGAGCTTTACTTAAATTATCACCGTCAAGTCTTGTGTTGCATGTTTGGTCATTTACAAGACATGTCTACCCCAAACACCTGAGGGGTTGCAGCCACTAGTGCTGCTTCCTTTTTCCATCCACAGATCAAAGGGAGAGTCCCGAGGACTTCAAAAGGCTTTGTCTAGAGGTCTCACCTCTTCTGCTCCAGGACTGATTTAATGTCCTTGGCATTAACTTGGAGCATAACTCGGGATTTGAATTCAACGTAAATATGGTTAAACCCAAAGTCAGACTTGGAGTGATGTGTAAGGATCTCTTTACAGTGTTAAGCCTGAATAACACTCAGGACAGCATTCTGTATGGTGGGAAACCAGTCCAGAGATGGTCCACAAACCAGCTGTTGCAAACACACCTGTTTGGCGAAACTGGGTCGAGTATCATTTTTCACTCGTCATAAAATGCTTGTTCTTCACTAATGATGACAGAGTCATCAAAACTGTGGGATGTTATCAGGTGGTCATCAAAAACATGTCCCCAACAATCATAGAAGTATGGACGATAGTTTCATAGGCTCCACAGAAAGGCTGTTAGGGCCCCAGTACAACAAATCCATAAAGGGCACAATTTGGTATCAATTTCTAAATACTGTGAGAAGCAAGTTCTAGGACCACCTAAAACTCAATACTTTACAGCAATAGAGGGACCATGTGGGATGGCAGGTACAGTCAGGCCTCACTACATCATCACTTGCAAACCCTTTGCTTGACCAAGGTGACTCATTATATACTTTTCTCACTACTCAAAGCTATTCAGTGAGTGGGGAGCCACTTCTAACACCACTAATGTGTAGCATCCACCTGGATGATGTGACGTCAGCCATTTTCTTGCCAGAACGCTTACTACACATTAGCGGTTAGGTGGCGAAGTGGGGGGGGGAGAGAGAGAGATAGCCAATTAGAGACAGGGGAAGATTAGGAGGCCAGAATGACTAGGCCATGGGGTTCGGCAATGTATCCCAAGGTCTGGACTCAACCCTGCTGTTTATGATGGATGCCCAGTGATCAAGGACTCCAGAGAATCGGGACCTCGATTTTACATCTCATCCGAAGGATGGCGCCATTTTTACAGCACAGTGTCTCTGTCACTGCACTGGGGTATTGAGATCCACATTCATTCCTGACTTCACCAACACATCTTCCAGCAGCAACACAAGCTTTTCCTAGATGGTCTCCCATTCTAGTTCTGGCCGGGCCCGAACATGCTTTGCTTCAGGTGGATGAACTCTTCTGAAGTGGATGTGGTGTGGCCGCTGGAACTGGTTTCATTTACTTCTGTATTTCTAAGGACTTCTAAATCACTTAATTTTAAATGATTTAGTAGTGGGAACTTATCAATCTATACTAATAAAAGACAAAGCCCTCACTGACTGACTGACTCACTCTTCACTAATTCTCCAAATTCCAATGTAGGTAGAAGGCTGAAATTTGGCAGGCTTATTCCTTACAGCTTTACTTACAAAAGTTAGGCAGGTTTTATTCCAAAATTCTACACGTAACGGTCATAACTGGAACCTACTTTCGTATACCGTATACGGCCATAGCGGGCCGATTAGGACAGCAGCAACCCAAGCTGTGAGAAAACACTAAAAAGGACGCGTGTCAGACATCGTGGTACATTTTCCAATTCAGCTAGACGAAAACTACTCTGTGAGGCTGCCGCCAAATACTCACAGAAAAATCCACAAGTTAGACACACTGTCGCTAATTACTCGCAGGCAAATCCACAACTTAGAGACGCTGCCGCTAAATACTCGCATAGCGATTTGGGTAGTGAACACTTCGATGAATGAAACCGGTTATCTTTACAACACAACACATCCTCCAAATACAAACCTGATTGAAAGAAATAATGATAATCAAATAATTGATGACAGTAACACTCAGAACCCATCCATCCAGTTTCTAACCCGCTGAATCTGAATACAGGTTCACGGGGGTCTGCCGGAGCCAATCCCAGCCAACACAGGGCACAAGGCAGGAACCAATCCTGGGCAGGGTGCCAACCCACCACAGGACACACACAAACACCAAGCACACACTAGGGCCAAGTTAGAATTGCCAGTCCACCTAACCTGCATGTCTTTGGATTGTGGGAGGAAACCGGAGTGCCCGGAGGAAACCCACGCAGACACGGGGAGAACATGCAAACTCCACGCAGGGAGGACCCGGGAAGCGAACCCGGGTCTCATAACTGCGAGGCAGCTACCACTGCACCACCGTGCCGCCCCACTCAGAACCCTCACAAAACAATTACTGTATATTGACAATCAGGTTACGTTATTTTTAATTTTAAACTTACACTAGTTCGCTGCGAAGCGCGGGTATTTTGCTAGTTTCACATAAAGAAGGCAGATGGTCAGTGAATTGCAACAGAGCTAAAGGTGTTCATGACTTAAATTTATATTTGTAAGTACACTTAAAACTAAATCCAGATGGTAGATAAAAAGCAATGAAAGTAGCAGTAAAATGATGAAATATTGAAACAGTATGTTATCGATCCAGAAGAACAGGTCTTTCATATCTCTCGGCTCGTCTTACCTCCAGGCATCTACAGCACTTCAGGTTTGGTACGAGTAGGAACTTAAAATTTGAGAACCGAGAGGACACCATTAATAATTCTTTGCATTTATATGCTGCTTTTCTCACTACTCGAAGCGCTCAGCAATTGCAGGTTAAGGGCCTTGCTCAAGGGCCCAACAGAGCAGAGTCCCTATTGGCATTTATGGAATTCGAACCGGCAACCTTCCGATTGCCAGTGCAGATCCCTAGCCTCAGAGCCACCACTCCGCCATTAAAGATATCAAGCTTGCATGCTTAGTTAATAGTCAAGATGCTGCAGTATTGTAGTCGGTCTCTTTCATGTCATGAATTGTGAGACTAAATTATGTTTAGCACCGGTAACAGCGCATTGCACGAGAACGTACAGGGAATACACTTAACTAGAGCATTCATACTCCTTCTCTGTACGTTTAGCATTCGTGTGCTCAGAGGTTGATGCGCTGGCTCCTTCCTGAGCAGCTCTTCTTTTCTCCACCCTCGCGGCCCGCTTCTCTTCTTTTGTCGGCATCTTTTTGCATTAAAACTGATTAAGTCTGTGTTTGTGTTGCAATTACTTAGTAAGTTTTCCTTAATTTTTCACTTAAGCTGGCACGTGAGGCGGATTAAAGATTTAAGATATGAAGAGGTATGGGAAGTGACGGCAAAGGTGGTAGGGATGAGAACGGCACCCGTACGCATGCGCCTCACGGCTGCCCTCCTGTCTACTGCCGACAGTTGATTCTACAATAAAACAATTAAAATAAAAAGAGGAATAACCTTGTAGGTCAATCATCACACCGAAAGCGGATAGTAGGCATCATGTAGTAGATGTGTACCAAATTTCAGGTCAATAAAGTCAAACGGTTTGCGAGCAACAGGTGATTTTAAATCCTGGACAGACAAACGAACAGCCACAGTACCGTATTATATATAAAGATAAGTAAATTTTTAGCTGAAGCATTAACAGTTCTTTCAGGCAGGGACCTTAGTGATTCAAGCAGATGCACAGGTCAGAGTTAATGAAAGAATGTGCTATATCGGGGTCTTTGTAGAGAGTCTAATCCACACATCGCATGTGCGAAGTACTCTGATGGTAGGATGGATGACCCATTCTGAAGTGCATGTGGTGTGTATTCTGTATAAAGATATAATATGATACATATACTGTATAATGGACAGTTTCTATACCCCACTTGAACTGCTTAATATTTAACTTCAAAGGAAAACCGATGTGTATGGCACTTTACGACCAAACCGCCATGATATGCCACGGACACGCCAAGCAAAGAACAAATTAGAAAGACAGTGTATGATGAAAACATTCATCCTTAAAACTCAACTAAATTAAGCACCGATAGCTTTGCAGGACTCCATAACAACTTTTTTGTATAATGTAGAGCTCGTTATTAACTTGAGGTTAATATTCTTCAGATTTTTTGGAATATTCAGTGTTTGTAATTTTACACTATTTAGCACAATATTATGAAATACAACTACACAAGTAGAGTAATGGAAGTGCTGCCGCCTCCCAATGAAGAGATTGTGGGTTTGCGTCCAGGGTCCTCATCGAGTGGAGCTCGGAAAACACTTTCAGTATTGCGTAAAGCGCTAGATAAAGAATTATCATCTTATTATATAATACGCTACCATGGCTGTTCGTTTGTCTGCCCAGGATTTTAAATCACCTGTTGCTCGCAAACCGTTTCACATGAAATTTGGTACACATGTACTACGGGATGTCCACTATCTGCTTTCAGCATGACGATTTACCCCCCAAGGTTATTCCTCTTTTAAATTTTTAATTTTATTGTAGAATCAACTCTCTGCTGCAGCCAGCAGGGCAGCCATGTGGCACAGAATGTGCTATATCGGGGTCTTTGTAGAGAGTCTAATCTACACATCGCATGTGCGAATTGCTCCGATGGTAGGATGGATGACCCATTCTGAAGTGCATGTGGTATGTATTCTGTATAAAGATATATGATACATATACTGTATAATGGACAGTTTCTATACCCCACTTGAACTGCTTAATATTTAACTTCAAAGGAAAACCGATGTGTATGGCACTCTATAACCAAACCGCCATGATATGCCGGTCAACTCTGGTCGTGTGAACGCGTTTAGCATGCAACATGGTACAGTAGCACTTTGGCAAAAAGTCTGCAATCAAGAGGAAGGATCATAAAGGTATCTGCCCACTAAGCACTGTCTATGTTCATCTCATTGACATGATGAAGTCATTACCCCTTTGCATTGTGGTAGTCTACAGTATCACAATGGGTGTGCTGATCAATCAGGTCAGGTACGGACATTCTACCCTTTTATTAAAATTTAAAAGCGCTTGACATCTGCTTGAACAATACCTGTGTGTGTTGAGGACGGTATTGAAAATTTTCATATCAAGAACGTGTGCACTAGGCAAGTCTTTTCCATTATAATTATGTTGGTGTTTTTATGAGGAACAATCAAAAAGTAAAGGCAACTTGCCCTTTGACCCCAGAAAAGTGTAAGAAAATGAACACAACGGTTCTACCACATCGTCTCCCTGCGGGTCGATGAGTTTCTTGCGTCGTTCCACTAAGTTACTTATTCCTTGAGAGATTCAAGGTTATGGATGCTCCCAAATCCAGGTCTTCACGGGTTCCTTAACCTCATCAGACCACATAGAGCCTCTTTAAGTGGACCGAAGATATGACACTTTGAAGAAAAATGAAAAACAAAAGCTTTGCCACTTTGCAATGGTGACAATATGGTTAGGTCACAGCCAACCCCTTCCAAAAATTTTGCCCCTATATAATGTGTGAGATAATACGCAGACGGATGCATTTCTCCACCACTCCATGTAAGGTAATATTAAAGTGAGCAGCACTCATACGAAATTAGCAAGCACATAAAGATTGTTGTCTTAAGTGTGGATGACAACACTTGTGTTAATCACAGTATCCACACACGGGTAGCAATGGGTTCAAACTGTATTGTTGTCGCCAGCCTTTCACCCTGAAGATAGGAGGGGCCGAGTGAGTGATTGACAGTAAAACGTCACACAGGTATGCCAAGCTCATTAAGTGGAACTGAAGATGTGAAACTGATGGAGCAGCAAGACTTTTTGACAGCATTCCTAGTCTTCTGCTGTGAATTGCTGGTTTCTATTGCTCTCCAAGCATAGCACGGTATATTGCACTTCTCTATGTGCCAGAATAGGACTCTTTCACGTCCCAACAGAAGATCACCAGGATTTGCTCGGCAGAAGGCCGTGGCTTGAATTTCTTCTTTACTAGAGATGACATCCATTTTTCCACTGCATGCTTTTTCTCATATTTTCAGTTCACAGTATTGGAGTCGTGTCTTATCTCTAGCGATAATCTTCTCCAAAACAGTCAGCTCTTCAGAAGAAGCTTTTGAATTGCCTCAGCTTCTATTCATTGCAGTTACCGCATAATTTTCAAATTGCCTTTACCTTTTATATGTTTCATTGGGTTGCCAGATTAGAAAATTAGAAATACGGGACACTCTTAAAATATCCATCTATATTTGATTAGTTATTTAGATTGTGATGGACGGCCGACGGTTCAGTCCTGCTGGGACATCCCTGAAAAAGAAGAATGGAGGATAGCAGCCTTTTCAGGGCACTGTCTCCCCCGGGACGCTAGGTGGCAGCGGTTCTCCAGATTCCCTCAGGGCATCCTGGGACATGGTGTCCGTTTCCTCAGCCCTGTTGGGTGCCACCAGGGGGAGCTCACAAAGAACCTGGGGACTTCTATTGTTACTACAATCCGGAAGAACTTCTGAGTCACGAGGACGGAAGCCTGCAGTACTGCTGGGCTACTTGGGACGGATGATGAGGCATTTGACCCAGAAGAGGAGAAGGAACACTTCCAGGTCATGGACTGTTTAAAAGAAAAACCCAGCAAAGTGAGCTGGAGTTGGGAGGCTGGGTGATAAAGCTGCTGGGAGTGCAGGATTATTGCGATTATTGGAGAATTGTGGCAAGTGTGGAGCTTTGTGCACTGTATCTGAAAAAAAATATTAAAAGTCTTCTTGTTGGTTTTTACAAGTGTGTCTTGGACGTCAACAGTGACCCTTAGCATCATTTCATACATATATACATATACAGTGGTGTGAAAAACTATTTGCCCCCTTCCTGATTTCTTATTCTTTTGCATGTTTGTCACACAAAATGTTTCTGATCATCAAACACATTTAACCATTAGTCAAATATAACACAAGTAAACACAAAATGCAGTTTTTAAATGATGGTTTTTATTATTTAGGGAGAAAAAATCCAAACCTACATGGCCCTGTGTGAAAAGTAATTGCCCCCTGAACCTAATAACTGGTTGGGCCACCCTTAGCAGCAATAACTGCAATCAAGCGTTTGCGATAACTTGCAATGAGTCTTTTACAGCGCTCTGGAGGAATTATGGCCCACTCATCTTTGCAGAATTGTTGTAATTCAGCTTTATTTGAGGGTTTTCTAGCATGAACCGCCTTTTTAAGGTCATGCCATAGCATCTCAATTGGATTCAGGTCAGGACTTTGACTAGGCCACTCCAAAGTCTTCATTTTGTTTTTCTTCAGCCATTCAGAGGTGGATTTGCTGGTGTGTTTTGGGTCATTGTCCTGTTGCAGCACCCAAGATCGCTTCAGCTTGAGTTGACGAACAGATGGCCGGACATTCTCCTTCAGGATTTTTTGGTAGACAGTAGAATTCATGGTTCCATCTATCACAGCAAGCCTTCCAGGTCCTGAAGCAGCAAAACAACCCCAGACCATCACACTACCACCACCATATTTTACTGTTGGTATGATGTTCTTTTTCTGAAATGCTGTGTTCCTTTTACGCCAGATGTAACGGGACATTTGCCTTCCAAAAAGTTCAACTTTTGTCTCATCAGTCCACAAGGTATTTTCCCAAAAGTCTTGGCAATCATTGAGATGTTTCTTAGCAAAATTGAGACGAGCCCTAATGTTTTTTGCTTAACAGTGGTTTGCGTCTTGGAAATCTGCCATGCAGGCCATTTTTGCCCAGTCTCTTTCTTATGGTGGAGTCGTGAACACTGACCTTAATTGAGGCAAGTGAGGCCTGCAGTTCTTTAGATGTTGTCCTGGGGTCTTTTGTGACCTCTCGGATGAGTCGTCCCTGCGCTCTTGGGGTAATTTTGGTCGGCCGGCCACTCCTGGGAAGGTTCACCACTGTTCCATGTTTTTGCTGTCACTGTGGTTCACTGGAGTCCCAAAGCTTTAGAAATGGCTTTATAACCTTTACCAGACTGATAGATCTCAATTACTTCTGTTCTCATTTGTTTTCTGAATTTCTTTGGATCTTGGCATGATGTCTAGCTTTTGAGGTGCTTTTGGTCTACTTCTCTGTCAGGCAGCTCCTATTTAAGTGATTTCTTGATTGAAACAGGTGTGGCAGTAATCAGGAAATTGAACTCAGGTGTGATACACCACAGTTAGGTGATTTTTTAACAAAGGGGACAATTACTTTTTCACACAGGGCCATGTAGGTTTGGATTTTTTTTTCTCCCTAAATAATAAAAACCATCATTTAAAAACTGCATTTTGTGTTTACTTGTGTTATATTTGACTAATGGTTAAATGTGCTTGATGATCAGAAATATTGTGTGACAAAAATGCAAAAGAATATGAAATCAGGAAGGGGGCAAATAGTTTTTCACACCACTGTACATATGTAGAGACATAAGTTAAAAATGTAAAGTAAGGATTTTAATGGGTTATGAGGAAAACTAAATAATTTTTCAAATTTTACTTTTAAGTACTTAAAGTGCAATTACATGTACCACACAGTTTGCTTCAAAACAGCTTCTGCCTCGTTTGATAAATGTACATTTTGTGATGAATATTCCAGCGAATGGACACTTACGTTCTGGCATCTTGGGATGGATGGATGGATGAGTTTATAAGTTAGAAAACAAAGTGGGCCGTGACAAGTAGTAACACCACACTTTGTTGAGACCGTATGTCGCAATACTGATACAGAACTGCACAGCAGCGCGGCTGGAGAGCAAAACGGTAAGAGTGTCGCTGTCCTCAGCCAACCAGAGCAACTGAACAAGCTGCAAACAGGTGAAAACACACTTGTTTCCTCATTACATTTGGGTTATTTTCATCAAGAGAATCTGAGAAAAGAAATTACTTATAAAAAAAGTTACAACTAAGTACCGTAAGAAGGTTGTAAAAATAATTATTCCGAAATTTGAAAATTAACTAAATACGGGACATTTGGGTGTCCCTGAAAGGTCAGTACCGGACAGGGGACAAAATGATCAAATATGGGACATGTTTGGCAACCCTATTGTTTAACATGCGAACATTTTTAGTTGGTGGGGTAGGGGAACTCAATGCTTTTGGCTCATTTCTCCATTTCAATTGTAACTAAGGTAGCTACACAAGAACATTGCCCAGAGTCGGTGTTCACTCGCAAACGCACATCTAAGAAGGACACGTCTACAAGAAGAAAAATTTCCAATTGAGGTAAGGGGACTCAAGAGCCGGCAAACAGGCAACAGACACCCAGTATTTTCCATTTAACTTTGCTTTGTGCTTTTAGACTTCACGCTCATTAAATGGAGTCCCTGTACAGACCCCACCAACACTTTATGATCTCCCATACTCCATCGCCGTTTAATGCACACAATCAAAGCACCAAATAAATCAGAGATGCACATACGAGGGTCGCTCAAAAAGTCGCCGCACTTTTAATGTTTTCATTGGAAATGGTGAAGGCAGGAGGAGCAGTATTTGGGCGTGGCTGAGAAGGTCATGTGACTTGTTCTGTCTGGCAAGCCAGCTGTCCTTGCAGTTTAGTATAAGAGTTGTCACCCTGAGGTGAAGATGGCGGTGAAACTTATAAAACTGCACCAAAGAGAAACAGCGTTCTGTCATACACTTCTTGTCCCTCGTGGTTCTGTTTTGGGACCGCTTCTTTCTCTCATTTGTATCTTCCAGCACCACGGTATTAAATTTCATTGTTACGCTGATAACACAAAGCTATATCTATCCACTAAATCCACTTCCATTTTCCCTCCAGATACTCGTTTGGACACGTCTTCAAGACAAAGACATGGAGGACTCAATTTTCTCCAACTACTACTTCTTTCGGCTGCTCCAGTTAGGGGTCACCACAGCGGATCATCATCTTCCATATCTTTCTGTCCTCTGCATCTTGCTCTGTTACCCCATCACCTGCAGGTCCTCTCTCACCACATCCATAAACCTTCTGTTAGGCCTTCCTCTTTCCTGACAGCTCTATTCTTAGCATCCTTCTCCCAATATACTCATCATCTCTCCTCTGCACATGTCCAAACCAACGTAATCTCACCTCTCTAACTTTGTCTCCCAACCATCCAACTTCAGGTGACCCTCTAATGTCCTCATCACACCGAATGCAAATCTTACCATCTTTATCTCTGCCACCCCCAGCTCTGTCTCCTGTGCCACCATCTCCAGCCCATATAACACAGCTGGTCTCACTACCATCCTGTAGACCTTCCCTTTCACTCTTGCTGATACCCGTCTGTCACAAATCACTCCCGACACTCTTCTCCACCTATTCCACCCTGCCTGCACTCTCCATTTCTCTTCCACAATCCCCATTACTCTGTACTGTTGATCCCAAGTATTTAAACCCATCCACCTTCACCAGCTCTACTCCCCCCATCCTCACTATTCCACTGACCTCCCTCTCATTCTCACACATGCATTCTGTCTTGGTGGTCCAACTAACCTCCATTCCTCTCCTCTCTAGAGCAGATCTCCACCTCTCCAGGGTCTCCTCAACCTGCTCCCTACTCTCGCTACAGATCACAATGTCATCAGCAAACATCACAGTGCACGGGGACTCCTGTCTAATCTTGTCTGTCAACCTGTGCATCACCATTGCAAATAAGAAAGGGCTCAGAGGCGATCCCTGATGTAATCCCACCTCCATCACGCCTACCGCAGACCTCACCAATAACACACTTCCCTCGTACATATCAATACAAAAACTCAATTTTCTCCAACAGCAATAAAAATGGAGGTGCTCCCCATTTGGTTCTAAATCCACGCTTGCTAAGGTTAACCATTCTTTTGTTTTAATTAACAATATTAACACAAACATCTCTACCCAGATGAAGAGCCTGGGCGTCATTCTTGACAGTACTCTCTCTTTTTCTTCCCATACAAGTAATGTTTTTCTGACTACCTTCTTTCATCTCAGAGACATTTCTAGACTTCGTCCTGTTCTTATGTAACACAGTACTGAAGTATTGGTCAATGTCTTACAATAGCATTACAGTATTCTATACATGTAATGTACTATCTGGAATCCCACAAAACTATATCCATCACTAACTTATTCAAAATTCTGCTGCTAGGATAATAACCTGCTGTTCTAAATCTACTGAACATATTACACCGATTCTCTCTCAACTTCACTGGCTCCCTGTTAACTACCGAATACAGTACTAAATACCGCTCTTAACATTTTAAGCTCTCCACAGCCTACCTCACTGATCTCCTACAGACTTACACAACCTCTCACTCCCTCAGATCCTCACTTGCAGCTTTACTTTCTGTACCACACATCAAACTCTGTTCTGTGGGAGCTCGAGCGTCCTCTCCTAGTGTTCCTCATCTCTGGAATCCTCTTCCTATTCATATTCATAAGCTCGATTCAAGAACACATTTTAAACACTGTCCTCAAAACTTCTTTTCAAACTGGCATACCAACTGTGAATTTTGCACGGTTAATTCCAGTTCTCTGTTTGCCAATTATTGCTTTTTAAGTTTTATCATTCTCTTTGTTTTTATTTTACTAATATTGTTTAATTTCATTGTAAGGTGACCTTGAGTTTTATGAAAGGTTTCTATTAAATAAAATGTATTACAGTAATCCCTCGCTATATCGCGCTTTGACTTTCGCGGTTTCCCTCTATCGCAGATTTTAAATGTAAGCACATCTAAATATATATCACGGATTTTTCGCTGGTTCGCGGATTTCTGCAGACAATGGGTCTTTTAATTTATGCTACATGCTTCCTTAGTTTGTTTGCCCTGTTGATTTCATACAAGGGACGCTATTGGCGGATGGCTTAGAAGCTACCCAATCAGAGCATGTATTACATATTAACTAAAACTCCTCTATGCTATAAGATATGCATCCCGCGCGGAGCTTGATTGTTTGCTTGTCTCTGCCTCTCTCTCACCCTCTCTGACATTCTCTGCGCCTGACGGAGGGGCTGTTTGCTTAAAAGATACTGACGCTCCAGTAAAAAAATGCTGCTTTATTGCGGTGCTCGGCCTATTTAAAAGCACACGGATTGATTTTTTGATTGTTGCTTTAATCTCGCTCTCTCTCGGACGTTCTCTGCGCCTGACGGAGGAGATGTGAGCAGAGGGGCTGTTTGCACAGATGCTGTTTGCTTAGAAGATACTAACGCTGCCGCGACAAACTTAAAAGCACAAGTATTGATTTTTTGCTTTTCTTTGCGAGCTCTCTCTCTCTCCCTCTGAAATTCTCTGCTCCTGAAGAGAAAAAGATCTATTTGCATTCTTTTAATTGTGAGAAAGAACTGTCATCTCTGTCTTGTCATAGAGGACAGTTTAAACTTTTGACTAAAGGATGTTATTTCGTGTCTAGAGGGCTCTAATAATGTTAACAGTGTGGGAGAGTTTATAAGGGCTTAAAATATATAAAAATAACTACACAAACATATGGTTTCTACTTCGCGGATTTTCGTCTATCGCGGGGGGTTCTGGAACGCAACCCCCGCGATCGAGGAGGGATTACTGTAATTATTGTGGGCAGAAGGTGAGGAGTGAGAGTGGATTGAAATGTTCGAAAATGGCCGTACTAGTGTGACGAATGCAGAGCGCGCCGGACATCCAGCTACAGCCATGTGGTGGTGATGATGATGTGAAAACAGTGGTGCATCAGTGGCTATGCACTAAACAAAAAACATTTACTGTATTTGCTGATGGCATTAAAAAGTTGGTACAATGCTGGTAAAATTGCATCGCAAAGGAAGGTGACTATGTAGAAAAGTGACATCATTTGCTTTTGAAATTCTTAATATAGAGATAAAAACTGTGGAAAGTTTTTCAAAATCCCTCGTATTTAGCTAAACAAAAGCACATAAAAGCAGGTATACATAAACGTACTGCAGCTCCGGGCTGATAAGGACACAAGGTTTAAAAGGGCTCACCATTGAGGTCTCCAATCCCGTCACTGTTGCTGTCACAAAATACAGGAACTTCTAACTGGTAGAAAGATCCCGTCTCCCACCACTCGAGGGTATGTGAAGGTGCCGAAAGACTCTGCACAATGATAGCAATGGCGGTACCCAGCATGCCCATCCACGCCACTGACAAGATGATCAGCAGCCTAGTGCGGAAGGCTTGCCATCTGGGACCACCAGCTTGACACTTGAGCTCTTCCAGTCCCAGCAGAATCCATTTGTTGTCAGAGGTGGAATGTAGTAAAGGGCGTTTTTCTGGATCCTCCTCACTTCTTTGTATACTAGTGGAGTCATTCTTGGAAAGCATACTGGCCTAAAAATTAAAAAAAAAAAAGTTTGTGAAGCAATAACTTGGACTTGATAAATACCAATCATGATGTATACTTAATTTCCACAGGACATTCTACCCTTTTATTAAAAATTACAAAAAGCTTGACATCTGCTTCAACAATACCTGTGTGTGTGGAGGACGGTATTGAAAATTTTCATATCAAGGACGTGTACGCTAAGCAGGTCTTTTCAACTATAATTCTGTTGATGTTTTTATGAGGAAAAATCAAAAAGTAAAGGCAACTTGCCCTTAGATACCAGAAAAATGTAAGCAAATGAACACAACAGTTCTACCACAGTGTCTCCCTGCAGGTCGATGCCTTTCTTGCATCGTTCCACTAACTCATTCATTCCTTGAGAGAAGCAGCTTTTTTTGGTGGTCTTCACGGTTTCCTTAACCTCATCAGACCACACAGAGCCTCTTTTAAGTGGACCAAAAACATGACACTTTGAAGAAGAAAAAAAAAAAAAGGAGGTTTGCCACGTTGTAATGGAGATGATATGGTTAGGGCAAAGCCAACCCCTACCAAAATTTTGCCCCTATAATGTGCGAGATAAATGCATCCATCTGCGTATTCTCCACCACTCCATGTGAGGTAATGTTAAACTGAACTGCATTCATACAATTCAGTAAGCACAAAGATTGTGGTCCTAAGTGTGGACGATGACACTTGTCTTAATCACAGGATCCACACATAGGTAGTCAAGGGTTCAAACTGTATTGCTGTAGCTAGCATTTCACCCAAAAGATAGGTGGGGCTGGGTGGGCGATTGACAGCAAAAGGTCACACAGGTATTCCAAGCTCTGCATTCCATGAAAACCTGGATCATTCATGTTATGATTTATAAGTCCAGGAAGGTTCAAGAGAGCAGATGGGGGAACTCACGAGGCAGTGGATAAATAGACCCTAATAGAAGATGGGGTGGAATAGAGAGAGAACACCCCATAGTGGAAGATGATTGGGGTCTCGTATAATGCTGTGCGTAGAATTCACACTAAAAACATGGCGTACGGACAAAAGCAGAAATGTGCGTATGAACAAAAAAAAAAAAAAAATTCCAGATGCATAAACCTGTGTGTTCGCCAACTTCCATGTTCTTCCGCGTCATAAATCCCAGTCAGCATGAAAAGTAACACACCTACCACCACTTCCCAACTCCGCCTCTTTGAATATGCAAATCAATATAAATAGCCCTTAAGCTCAGCCCTCTATGAAAAGGCAATGGCAAAAGCACGGGGGAAAACAGAAGATTTCAGCGAATACCAAGTGGAGGCAATGGAAAACTGTAGTATTTGTTGGTTTAAACAAGGATATAAACAATAAAAGAAAGTTGATCAAGTGACAGAGTGTCAAGTTCAAAGTTGCACAGTGCTGGAAATAAAATTTTCAGATATTAAAGTTGCCGTGAAAAGGCAAGTCAGCCTATCCGAGTGTCATATGAAAGCTTATTAGGGTTCAAAGAAAAGAAAAAAAAAATATGGACACAGTGTTGGGGGAGCTTGAAGTGTCAACTTAATCTCAAAATTTCACTTTAATCACGTAGCTTATTTTGTCATTAAACTAGAACGTCATGAACTTCATCTTAAAATCGTTTAATTCACTAGTTTCTCAAATCCCATCGTAACTAAAGTAGCACGTTAAATGGTTTTTTTTTCTGTGTGTTCTTCTATGTGCTCTGTGTGTGTGTGTGAATCACTATGCACTTAAACGGGCTTTTTCTTCCACAGACAGGAGACAGAATCCATTACATTCAAGATATTACAGCTCTCTGAATAATTTAAATACTGAGATGTATACTTGATATTTTCAGGATTATAAGAATTAAAGTATGTATTAAACATGGGAACACGGTGGCACAGTGATAGTGAGGAGCTGGCGCCTCGTCCAATGATTGCTCCTGCTTCACGCAAGATGCTTGCTGTGCCATGCACGACCTTCGATTAAATAATTTATTGCAGCAGTACTGTCTCTCTCTCAAAACGTACTAACCTCGAATTCCTGTCTTTCTTTGTCCAAGTAACTAATCGCCACACAAATCAACTCTGTAATAGATGTGAAGCCATCTGTAAGCTTAGAACACCTATTTTTCAAAACCTTTAAGGCACATTGAAATATCTTCATAGTACATGTTTAATTATTCCATCCATCTATCCTTCCAGTGTCGTGCCAGCACCAGCAAGAATACAGCACGAGGCAAAAACAATCCCTGAATGGGGCACCAGCTCTTCGTTAGCGTTGCAACACCATGTCCTCACGTGTTTAATTATTGACAATATAGATTTAAATGTTAGTATTTTATCTGTATAATGTAAAACATTTTGCTGCATTTCATCTTAAAAATGACTGTCATCATATGTAAATATGCGCTTAATAAAGTGGCTCAGGTTGTATAATATTATAACTGTATTGCACGTTTACAGTGAGGTGATTGTACTTATAAGTACAAACAGTTGTACAAGGAGCACTTGATTGACTGATTGAGTCCATTTATAGTTCTTGGGATGAAAATGTTTCTGAACCGCGATGTCCCTACAGGAAAGACTGAAACATTTGTCGTATGGAGGAGGTGTCAAACAGACTGTGCGCATGGCTGAGGCAGCGTGTGCTTGATGCTGTATACTGCTAATTCTCTTTCCAATCAGCTGCTGTAGAGCTGCGATTCCACACTCAGATACAATAGGATAATACTTGACAGTAACAACGCTAAAGCAGCTATGATATTTGGAAAAGTTTGGCCATTCCGTGGATTATATTCTTACAGGTTATTTACAATCAGATGCCTTAAACTAATAAATGATATGTGGTTAATTTCAGTGTATTTGATACAGCCGTGTCAGGGATGTGAATCTAAAAAGAAAGAGAAACCACATGGAAACAAAAGCACGGCTTTGACGCTGGGTGCCACCAGTTTGTAAAAGCGAGCGGAGAACTTGCGTACGGCAGGAATTGTGGTGGCGTGAAAATGTGTTTAGTTTTTATACATTGTGATGTGTACACAACATTTTTGTGCATACGCATCTTTATCCATGAGGCCCTAGGACACGGATTAGTTTACCAGAGCCATAACAGCACAAAGTGGATTCTTCTGAAAGCACAGCTATGGATCATCCATCTGTTTATATGTAAGAAAATAGAAGCTCTCTCTGTATGTTCACAATACAATCCCACACTCTTGGACAGATTGGAACCAAGTTTTGCATAGCAGCCCTCTAGGACTAAACGGACAAGACAGACTACTTTGGAACTCAAACCTTTGACCCTGGGAGTCCCAGTGGGCCCGCCCCCCATGTCTTACACTACTGGCTCAGAACGAGTGAAACATCCAAACAGACTGAAGGCAAAACTAGCAGAGAAAAAATGACCAAAACTTACCATTCCCTCCCTGGGCACCACCGGAGTAATATAAAAAACAGAGTTTCGCGTGCTTTTGCGGAGTGAAACTTGATCAAGACTCACTGATCAAGTGCAGCACAACACAAATAGGGCTGCCAGTTCTCTCTCTCTGGAAAGGAGGTCATTTGGGTCGAAAAATTAGGACTTTCCCTAGGATGCCATAATACGCCTTTTTACCATCTTATGGTTTTTTTTAAAAAATGAAATAAAAATTTAACAGTAGTTTATTACTATAATTATGGTATGATGGCCACAATCACACTCACTGGCAAACTAATAACCCATCAAATATTTTAAATATGCCAAGCCTCTTAAACTGATAGACTTCATTCCTTCCATTCTTGTTGGGATAGCTTAACTATTGTAAACATGTAAAAAAAATGATACACATGGTAAATTCACTTCATTTTACTCTTTTTAATTTAGTTTATTTGCATTTATCAACATTCATTTTTAATTTTTCCACTGAAGCGGTTTCTCTCAGTAAATCTGGGTTCTAGAATAAATTATGAATAGAAATCTTTACACAGCCAGCTACTGAAATTGAATCTTGGGAGCATCAGCCCCTTAACTAAATCTGTTCTGCTCTTTCTAAAAAAAAAAAAAAAAAAAGGAACATAGTAGAATTTACACTTTCTGGCATAATGTAGGGTTGTCAGTCCTGGAGAGCCACAGTGGCTACAGGTTTTCATTCCAACCCAACTGCTTAATTAAAACCCATTCCTTGCCAGTCTTACACCTTATTTAAATTTTGTGGCTTGTGTGGCCCACCAGACTGGCACCGGCAGCTTAAACCAACAGAGACAAGCATGGGACACAAGTTCAAGGCACAAAAGGTTTGTTTTTCTTTTTCCCTTGTGGGAAACACCTTCCCCATTCCCCTCAAGTACAACACACTTCACGCACAAGCACAGCACACTACCACAAGTCTCTTCCTTCTCTCTTTTCTCCTGTTCACTCCTCCTCCCGACTCTGGCTCTCAAGTAGTGGCTGCTAGCTCCTTTTATAAGTGCTCCAGGTGCTTGTTTACTTGTTTCCAGTGGCACTTCCAGGTGTGGCAGAAGAACTGCCCATAAGGGCTCAGCAGCTCTGGCTCATCACCCCCTGGCAGCACCTGCGGATCCCAACAGGGCTGTACCAAACCCCAACGCCCATGGAGCCCTGTGGGAATCCAAGACACCCCTGCAACCCAGGGGGGTTGCCATCTAGTATCCTGGGGGAGTTAACACTCTGGCCACTGTCTCACACACACACACACACGCGCATGGGAAGCGGCTAAAGGGCTTAAGTAAAGGCAGTTCCGAGTCATACCAGGATGTGGCAAAGTGCACCGACTCTCTCCCTTTCCTGCAGGCCATTCACGGGAGATTCCACCTGGCCCTCTTGACGTCACTTCCAGGACTGAGCCTATGGAAAAAGACCTTGCCGGCTCCGGTCCCTGTGATGTCACATCTGGGCTCGAGCCTATGGCTGAAGACCTTCCTGAGCCTGACCGCTTTGACCTCACTTCCTGTCTTCCCCTTTCAAAGCCTCCACCGTTTCCCTATTCCCTCAGTTCTGTTTTGGACTCCGTTTTGTGCACAGCAGTGCCATCATTTAAACCTCAATTTTCAGCCAGGAAACCAATTACAGTGGAACCTCGGTTCATGAATGTCTCGGTACACTTACAAATCAGTTTATGACCAAAAACTTTGCCAAACTTTTGCCTTGGTTCACGACTCTGTACACGAACAAGCCAGTTTCCCTTTCGGTTAGTACAGGTTCAGTCTGTCCCTGTGCAGAGAGAGACACACACAAAGGTGAGAGAGAGAGAGAGAGAGAGAGAGAGAGAGAGAGAGACACACAAAGGTGAGCGAGAGAGCGAGAGAGAGAGACACACAAAGGTGAGCGAGAGAGAGAGACACAAAGGTGAGCGAGAGAGAGAGACACAAAGGTGAGCGAGAGAGACACAAAGGTGAGCGAGAGAGAGAGAGAGACACACACACACACACACACACTCGCTGAATGACGTCTCATTAAGAAACCGAGTTGGAACAAAAACCTGCAGCCACTGCAGCTCTTCAGGACCAGCATTGCCCACCCCTGGCATAATGCATATTCCTGAATTTATGTAAATGGAAGAATTATGAAAGTATTAAATTACTTGAAGTATCTTATTACTTGATCAACTGATAAACTAAAAAGATATTGCATTTCTAGGACAGACTAAATGGTTTTTTTTTTTTTTTTTTAATTTTTTATTTTATGGTAAATCACATAGCATTTCAAACAAATACATCAATTTTTATTAAAATAGGATTGAAAATAAATCAACGCCCAACCTCGGAGAAAGAGAGCTAGACCAGCAGGGTAAAACTTTAATAACAAAAATATGACAAATAAATAACTGAATAAAGATAAATTAAGAAAATGAAATGGGAAGAAAATCTGCTTCCTCAGTGCTTTAAGAGCTTATTCTAAAATATTGATTAGATCCTGCCAGATTTTGAAAAAAGTGCTGCACAGATCCACTAAGTGAGAATTATATATTTGAAATTGGGGGGACACACACCTAACATCAGTTACTTACTGACTTAAGAGAATTAGGATTCTTCCAGTTTAGCAAGATAAGTCTGCGTGCCAATAGTGTAGTAAAGTGCAGTCACGTTTTTCTTGTCCTTCTCTTTAAGCCCCAAACACACACAGCTGTCAATGGGTTAGGATGGGTTAGCATTAGGTTGTGCTCAATAGATGATTCCAAGTTGAATAATTCAATGCTTTGCGCATATGGAGCTCGAGTGAATTCTCCGCATTGCTGCCCTCCGCTCCAATTCCGAGATGTTGAGTGTGAGATCATTTTCCCCATTGTCTTCTTGGATCTTTGAAAGGAAGGGATTGTATATATATTGCAGAAATGCTGTCCGAGTACTTGAGACTGAGCAATATTTTTTCCAGCATAGAGGAAGGTGGGAGGTACGGGCAGGTTCTGTTTATATCAGTATACTGCTGCTGGATTATGTGAATTTCCCCTTGGGATTAATAAAGTATCTATCTAATAAAGTCTAGAATTTGAAGATAGTGAAAGAAATGTGTCGCTGGAAAGAAATTAGGAGTGTAATTGTTTGTAGGATACAAAGACGTAATAAGAGTATTTTTCCTTAAAATATTAAAAAGCAGCACTAAAAGAACGGATTCTCTTTTTTTTTAACAAAGGGGCCGAAACAGAATAAAAAAATAAGATTTCAAAATGAAAATGAGAAATTGTCATTTTGATTTTGAATAAATTCACTTAGATGGGTTAATTAGGATTACACTTAAGGAAAAACAACAACAATATTTATAATGAACTAAGTCACCAAGACGATAAAGCTGAATTCAAAAAATGAAGTAAAAAAGCTGAACAGACGTTGACTATTCTCATCAATATCTGTGTTGGTTTACTGATGAAATGGAAGTGAAGATTTTATGGGAAGAGTGAGCATTACTTCTGCAAATGCTGATTGGTGTACAGCTTTCAGTTTTTACCAATGATAAGGATACACTAAAAAATAAATCTTACAGGTGTGAAAAATAGCTAACTATATGCAAAATAATCATTACTTTTATAAAAAGGGTTATACCCTTTTTATTGATTTAATTCAAATTCAATAAAAAAAATTAAGAATAACTTTTCTTCAAATGTAAACATTTTCTTATAACTTATTTAAGTAAAAAACTATACTGTGAACTGAACACATTTAAGTTAAAAATTTAATGACACTGCACTTCCTCTCATATCGATTTCTTGGTCTTTCCAACAACGCATTCAGCTGTAAAATTTATCCGTAATAAGAGCCACTTTACTACGAGTGTTTAAGTATAAAGCATATTAATTTCATAATAAAT
This sequence comes from Polypterus senegalus, assembly GCF_016835505.1. NCBI lineage: Eukaryota > Metazoa > Chordata > Cladistia > Polypteriformes > Polypteridae > Polypterus > Polypterus senegalus. The sequence goes on along the minus strand of NC_053164.1, from coordinate 12,140,932 downwards.
AACTAGCATTTCATTTAGTATAACTACAGACGTAAGCAGTTTTCATGAAACCTTTCTCTTCATGTGGGAAGCATGGCGAGCAAGGTAGCGTCTTTTTAACAACCTCCCTTGTTGGTTTGCTTTAAAAGCAAGCACATTTATCGGATAGTTACGCATGTTCATTTTTTTTTTAGCGTTTGAAGCTTTTATTTTACACAGAAAAAGAAAATGACACTTTGAGATAAGTTTGAGAACGACATGCCGTTTGTCCTAAACTACGACCTGTAAACAGCATTAAAAGACGTTTGCCTAACTGTCATGGTATTATTTGACCTCTTATTTCATTTGTGTTCTACATAGGTAATGTATTTTCTGGTTAATTTTTTAAACAATGATTTATTTAGTGATACAAAAATTAAAAAAAATCATTTCCTACGTTCTATTTTATTTCAGCATTTTCGCTATCGCATACTGAAAAGTAGTGGAAAAGGCGGCCATTCATTTAAGCGGATATGTTGGCGTCAATGCAGGAAGTGTTTGAGGAGCGGCATCTGCCTCAGGATTTCACTCTCTGCGTTTCCTTGCTGGGACATTAGATTGAAATCTACTTTGTGTATTTTTTTTTTAATAAAAGAACAGTTGCATTGACATTTGAATGTCAGTAATTCAGTAAAAATTATCCTCAGACATTTGATTTAATTTTCCTTTGAAAATATAACTCCGCTGTTGTGACTGTATGTTCAAATAAAGATATGGAATTTTAGCATTAATTTGTTATACAGTCATTACTGTCCAGCGTTGCATTCTCTTTTTTTGAGCAATTCAAATGAAAATAGGAATAAAATAAAACCGTTGTTGCCACTACTTATATTTGATCAAGCATTTTTGGTAAACTTGAGTAAATTAATAAATCAAGTTTACTCAATAGTTCAGTATATTAAATCTACTCAAAAATAGTTTGTAATTTGTTGCCTTATTTTTTTTAATTTATTTATTTATTTATTTTTTTTACAGTGGGAGATTTTCAAATTTTAGGAGACACCTTCAAAGATTTTGTTAATTCCACCCAGAGAGTCAATGGCACGTTAAGAATGAGGGGAAAACAAGGACTCTTAGTAGCCCGAAACACAAAAGACAATCAAAAGATTGTTCAATGCCAGCTTGGTTGACTTTTCCTCATAACTGAAGCACTACAAACTGTACAACTAAAGAGGACACGTCAGACATGACAGTGTTCACGAGTTACAACCCAGCCACAGAAGTTACTGCAAATCAGCAGGGCCATCTCTAACCTATTTGGTTCCCCAGGCAAGAAAATCTGCCATTACCCCCCACTTCACAGAGACATACGATATGCAACTTACACAGACTAATCACTTAATTAAAAATAAAACAAAAGAACTTTTTTGCAATCAAATTGTGCATGTACCAAAAGTCATATAGAAAATTAAAATAAAATAGAACCACTTTGAATGTGAATAACTTAACGGACTCTACAAACCTTATCTAGAAAAAGGAAGAACAAATATTAGAAATACGTCGCTGCTAAATGGAGGGACATAACATTGCAAATAAGTGTTTTTAAAAAACAGACACATTTGGACTCTTTTGCAACAATATCCTTTATAAAAGATCTATTCCTCTTGGCCAGTGTCAGTGCTCCTGCCTCCAAGATCTCCTCTCAACTGCCGAAGCTAAAGGAGAAGGGTCTAACTGCAGCCGGGAATACCTAGGACTGTGTTGGGTTAAAGCGGCTCTGCCTCATGGTCACACGCATGCCGCACTAGTAACGCGGAAGTCACACGATATGCCCAACACGCTGCCTGCGCTTGTGTATGCAACAGTAGACAGATTATGCTGGGCACAGTGCAGGATCTCCCGAGGCACACAACATAGACACTTTTGTGTTTCGGTCTGGATATTTTTTTTCTAAACAAAATAAAGATAGTTTGCTCTATAGAGGGCTACAGTAATGCACAATGACCACAAGAGGGCGCCCTAGCCCCTTGCCTGGACAACCGTTGTCTATAAGCGGCCCCGCCAATTGCACACTAGCAGAACAAATTCTGGACTCGAGAACAGACACATTGATCGAGAAGCACTGTGGATGACGGATGGGACAGCAGACAAGCAACATGATCACCACGTATACTTAAAGATACAAGTCTTTGCTTTCTTTCATTGACGCTCATCTATATTTGTAGAGTGTAACGACAGATACTTCGGCTAGTTAAATTTAATTCAAACTTAGTTTAACTTTATATCAGGAAATTTAAAATATGCTTTGCGCATTATAAAACACCAGTAACGGCGCACTGCATGATAACGTGCAGTGAATCCACTTGACTTGAGCATTCCTAGTTTTCCTCCGTCTCTGTTCAGCATTCGTTTGCTCAGAGGTTGATGCGCTCGCTGCTTCCTGAGCAGCTCTTCTTTCCTCCACCCTAGCGGCCCGCTGCTTCTCGTCTTTCGTTGGCAGTGTTTGTGTTGCAATTACTTGGTACGTTTTCTTTAAATTTATCACTTAAGCTGGCACTTAAGGCAGATTGGAGGCTTAATGATTTTAGATATGAAGAGACAGAGAAATAGATGGCGAAGGTGGTATCGATGAGAAAAGCGCCCGTACGCATGCGCCGCACGGTAGCCCGGCTGGCCGCGGCCGAGAGTTGATTCAACAATAAAACAAAATGAGGAATATTCACCTTGGAGGTCAATCATCACCAGGGAAAGTGGACAGTATGCGTCACGTAGTATATATGTGTACCAAATTTCAGGTCAATATTTTAAACGGTTTGCGAGCTACAGGTGATTTAAAATCCTGGACAGACAGACAGAGACAAATGAACAAACACGGTAGCGTCTTATACAAGAGGATAAAAAAAAAAGTGTTGGTTTTGAGTAAGATTAACAAAGTTGGGGGAGTAATAACGGTCTCCGAGAAAGATTACACTTCTGTTAAAAGAAATTAAAAGGCTTGGTTTCAAAATCAAATCAATTGATAGTGACATCTGAAGGTTGTTTTAACCATAAGAAAAAGCAACGGAATATCAGCAAACGCGATTTTCAGTTAAGCAACTTTAAATTAGATGCATAAAAAGCTCTGTAAAATATGTTTCAGTGCATCATGTAAAAATAGGAGGTACTCGTATGTTATAACTCGAGATTTTTTTTTTTTAAACCACTTATTTTCAAACCAAGAATACTAAAATCTGATTTTTAAATGACTTTTCTTTGTAACACTACTTCTGTCGCGAAGTTTCTAATGTCGGAGTGGGAAGTGAACGGAGAAACGCCATCTGGGTTGAATTGTGGGGTTATAAACAAACGAGTACCAAAGAGGATAATCATGTACATAAAACTTGTTTAAGTTAAATCACTTGAACGGTGCATCGGGACAATACGTATAATTTTAGGATTAAAAAAAATATTCATTTTGAATAAGATTTGTATAAAATAGTTGAGGAATGACAACAGTCCCCGAGGCGGATTACGCTTCTAAGAAAATAATTTAAATAGCTTTGTTTCAACATCAATTAATTGCGTTAATGCGACATTTAAGAGATGCGACAAATAAAATATATTTTTTAAGTTGAATAATCTCAAATACATAAAGTCAACATCCCTCTTTAAGCATAGCTTTTTCAGTTTTAATAAGAGAGCCTGAAGTCGACCTCACCTGTCATTAAAACTCCACATTAAGCGCGGTGCGTCCTCATTCCCTCAGAGCCGAGACGCACAGACAAAACGGGCAAACTACACCCGAAGAAAATAAACAGGTATTTAAATACAGGGCTGCGCAGCTGTGGCGTCGTCACTTCGCCATTTCAAATAACGAACTACGAAACTGGCGAAAGCGGCCCAGTGTTAAAATCAGTCAATTTCAGCTGGACGACACACCTGAATCACTAAGACAGCCTGAAGACGACCTCACCTGTCAGGTACAATTCAGCAAAAAAAAACCATGACCGCGATGGATCTTCATTCCTTTCAACTCGAGATTGCAAACACAAAGACACGCACTCTCCTCTCCTAATGCTAACCACCTCGTTCATCAATTAATTCTTTCTGGTAACAAATTAAATGAAGAATCTAATCAAATGAGCGGTTAATTCAAAGTCCGTTAACTCCAGTTTTAACTTGCATGTGTGTCGTTCTAAACCAGGGGTGTCGAACTCCAGTCCTGGAGGGCCGCAGTGGCTGCAGGTTTTCATTCTAACCATCTTCTTAATTACTGACCAGTTTTTATTGCTGATTAACTTCTTTAGCCTTAGCTTTAATTAGTTTGAC